>NC_090766.1:47147763-47150263 GCF_036898095.1 Palaemon carinicauda | reverse complement strand
CTTACTCTGTTGAGCACCTGCCTTAACAGCGTGAAGGGGGGAAAGGCATATACGTCCAGGTTGTCCCACTTGTGCTGGAAGGCGTCTTCTAGGGCTGCTCCTTCGTCTGGTACCGGGGAGCAAAAGACCAGTAGCTTGGCGTTGAGCTTTGTTGCGAAGAGGTCCATCACCGGGGAGCCCCAGCGTTGAAGGATGAGTCTGGCCACTTCTGGGTGTAGGGACCACTCCGTCCCTACTATCTGACCCATTCTGCTGAGGCCGTTGGCTAGCACGTTTCTTTTCCCGGGGATGAACCTTGCTAGAAGTATCACCTGGTGCTCGTCCGCCCAATGCAGGATGTTTATGGTGAGGTCGCACAGTTCCTTCGACTTCATGCCACCTTGCTTCTTTATGTAGGCTACCACCGTGGCGTTGTCGCACATTAGGGCCACGGCGTTTCCCTTCAACCGACTTGCAAAGTGCAGACATGCCTTCTGTACTGCTTTTAGCTCCAGGACGTTGATGTGGAGCTGCTTTTCGGTCTCCGACCAGGTACCGCTTGCTGTTTCCTCCCGCAGGTGGGCTCCCCACCCTAGGCTGGAGGCGTCTGTGAACAGGAGAAACTCGGGGGGACAGGACCCGAGGGGCATCCCCTTGAGGGAGTTCGACTAGCATCGCCACCATTTTAAGGCTGCTCTCGTGTCCGGAAGGACCGGATAATCAACGTTTTCTGAGAGCCTGTCTGAGACCATAGAGCCTTGAGGTTCCATTGTACGGGTCTGAGCCGTATCTTCCCTTGGGGAACCAGTTTCTCTAATGAGACCAGGTGACCTATCAGCCTCTGCCAGTCTTTCGCCTTCCTGGGAAGCTCCGACAGGAACGGCTGAATGATATTGATGAGGTTCTGTATCCTGTCTTCCGAGGGGAAGGCCTTCCCCTGCACGGTGTCCAACGTCATACCCAAGTACCCCATTCTGTTGGATGGAGTTAGGTTTGATTTTTCCAGGTTGATAATGATTCCCAGACTCCTGCAGAATTGGAGGAGGTCCTTCCCTTGCTCTTCCAAGAGGGCCTTTGAGCTGGAAAGGAGCAACCAGTCGTCCAGGTATCTGATGAGGCGGATACCTCGTTCGTGAGCCCATACTGAGACCGTCGCGAAGACCCTCGTGAACACTTGAGGGGCCGTCGACAGGCCGAAGCAGAGGGTCCGGAACTGCAGGATCTGGGAGCCCCATTTTACCCGGAGGAACTTCCGACTCGACGGGTGGACCGGAATCTGGAAGTACGCGTCCTTGAGGTCGACCGTCATCATAAAATCCTTCTCCCTCAAGGACATCAGGACGGATTTTGGGGTGTCCATCTTGAAGTTCGTCTTCTTGACGAACTTGTTGAGGGCCGACAGGTCTATCACCGGTCTCCACCCCCCCGTTGCTTTCTCCACCATGAACAGGCGGCTGTAGAAGCCTGGCCCTGGGAGAAGGACTTATTCCATGGCTCCCTTCTCCAACATGGAGGAAACTTCTTTTTGCAGGGTGGCCCTTTTCAACGGATCCCTGGGAGCCAACCATTCTGTCTGGGTGGCTGGAATAAGAGGGGGTGGATCCGCTATGAAGGGGATCCTGTAGCCTTCTTTCAGGACGGACACCGTCCAAGCATCCGCCCCATGCGTTTTCCATGCTTGCCAATATGGTCTGAGGCATCCCCCAACCCGAGGCTTGGGCGGGAGTAGGGGGCCTCTCCCTCTACCTTCTCCTAGAGGGGCGGCCTGATCTGCCTCTCTTCGAGGCGGAGTAACCTGACCTGAAGGAGCTGGCAGAAGCTGGTGCTCCCCTGTGGGAGGGCTGTGGAGTTGTTGTCCAGGAGGAGGAGGGGGCATCCCTCCTCGAAGAGCTGGGGGTGGCCTGAGGAGTCACGGCACTATCCGAGACTGATCTCCTGTAAGGAGGCCTCCTGGAGGATGTTTGTTTGGGGACGTTGGTCTCTCTCCTCTTGGACACCTTCTCCATTAGCACTTCTAGCTCCTTCAACGGAAACAGCGACACCTCCTAGGGGTAGGCTACGAACCACTCGGGCCTCTCTGTCCGGGATTTTCCTTGCCAACTTAGAAAGCACTGTGTCCCGCTTTCGAAGGACCCAGTTGGCCGTCAAGGAGAGTGCTTGATAAGCCATAAACTTGAGGGCTTTCCCCCCGGAGGTGAGAAGGTCCATCAGGAGACCTTGTTGCTCAGGATCGTCGGGGTCTGTGGAGGCTCGTACGTTAACCAACGTGGAGGCCCACCAGTCCAGCCATGAGGAGACGTTCACCATATCTCTTGACATCTCCTCCATCATGCCGACTTCAGAGGGTGAGAAGGACACAGGGGCTGAAGAGGCCCTTTCGTCCGAGCCGCCTTGTCCCAGGATGTCCAAGGCTGGGTCCACCCTACAGGGACCTGGGCGCCGTCCTTCCGGGATATAAACCTTGCCCTGTGGTTTGAGACCTTGGAGGAGTTTGGAGGCACTCTGGGACTTGGGGGCCTCC
>NC_090766.1:47140263-47142763 GCF_036898095.1 Palaemon carinicauda | reverse complement strand
TTGAAAAAAAAATGAATTCCATAGGTTTTAAAAGATTATTGCAAGAATGCGTAAACGATATGGAGTTTGGAAGGATGATAAAAGGTTCTATAAATGAAAAAGGTAGTGGGAAAATGCCATAACAACCTTAAAGAATAATACTTTATTTTATTTATACTTTAAGGGCCACTTTTCCGGTCTTGTACAGCAGGAGAACCCTACTCATGTTAACTATCAAAGCCTTTCCTTTGAAATCAAATTTCTATTACTTTTTACAGCAGTACATTTAAACAATCTATCTAAGCTTCAAGTACTGGACGCATGTACAAACCCAAGGTCATTTATAAATCTTGAATATATATGTCTCAAATGCGTGTGACTTCTATCAAATGAATGGATCTTAAAATTATAGTGGAAAACATTACTTTTACTTTTAGGGAGTTTATTTCTCGCCCTCCATAAGAGTCTGTTCAGGCGGGCCTTGATGTGTGAAAATAATTTCCTTCCAGTTTATATTTTGCTCTGTATCTTTTCAGTTATTCGCTAGCATTTGTATTCAGGCTTAATAGTTTTCAGATCACTATTATGACACTTCAAAGATATAAGTCTTCAGGTTTTTCTTGAAAGCTGCCACATTTTTGCTATTCTTGACATTAAGTGGAAGGTCGTTGAAGAGTCTCGGTGCAGCATAACAAAACGTTCTTTTTCCTATTGCATGATTCACACTAATTTCGGATAGTCTATATGGGTCATCAGCATGTCTAACTCTTACAGCAGCGCTAGTAGCTTGAGGGTAGGGGACCAAGCAATCCCGAAGATATTTAGGCTTATCACTTGTAAGTGTTTTGTGAGTCAACAAACAAATCTTATATTCAATTCTAACCTTAACAGGTTACACACACACGCACACACAATAAGTTATACGTAATGCTCATTTTACATCACTCAATAGGTCCTTCCCTTCTTGGACCATAAACACGGCAAGGGTGAGAACCCTGGTGTTGTTGAAAGGTTGCCAGAGCAGAACCTTGGGCAGTATATTAGCCTCTTTATGTGGACAGCCATAGGTCACGTCAACTATTTATTTTCTTTGCAAACTCAATTTCAGAAATGTTTGAATTCAACATTTTTTTTTGCATTTGTTTAATAACGATAAAAAAGGACAGTAATAATTACTACTTCTATTACCATAATAGCGGCAAAAAATAATTTCTATATTTATTGAGAAGCTTAGAAATGACAGCAATGTTAAATTGCGGTTGTTACAGTTACAGCTGCATTACCCTCAGGTCACCTGGTAACCATACATTAACCCCCCCCCCCCCCCACTTCTAAAGCCAACACCCAAATGGAGCTTGTAACTGTAGACAAAACTCAATTCCCTGAAATGTCTCAATAAGAGTTGGCATTTATAAGTTATACAAAAGAGCCATATCGAGACCTACTGCCTCTCGCACTCTTAGGCCGGGAGCACACTATCGACTCTGTGGCGCCACAAAGCCACAACATCGTGTGGCAGGGATGGGGTCTCCCATAGGTTTCCATAGTTTTCAAGTTTTGCCGCACAAACTAGCGACTGTGGCTCTCTGTCGCTCATCCCCGCCACAAGCGTGGCGTGGCTTTGTGGCGCCGCAGAGTCGCTAGTGTGCTCCAGGCCTTAAACTTGAAAATCGAAGTAGTATCATTTCTTTTCTCCGAGGTGGGAGCTTACTTTTTTTTTCCAGTTAAAGAGCCATATGCAAACCAACAGACGTAGATAACACGGTGTTACGGACATCACTATCTATTCAAGAGGTTATCATTTGAAGGTCGCATGGATAGCAAGGTTGAAGTGAAAGAAAAAGGAATGCCAACTGAGAATACAAGAATATCGAATGGAAACCGAGATTATATAGGAAAAAGAGATTCGAAACTGAGAGTATGAAGGGAAAGGGAATGGCAAATGAGAACACAGAAACAAGGAGCGGAAAATGAGAGTAAAGGAAAACACTATAAGTGGAATCAAACTCAGTTATACAGATATACTTTTTTTTTTTTTTAAGAAGTTTAAAGGTAAAATAGGAAAGAAAATCATTGAGCAATAATCAATATTCATGTTCCTAACGTCCGTACAATATGACCCAGAGAAAAATCGTCTTATGCCCAATACTTAAAAACCTTTACTTTTACTTCAAATCTCATTAACTTTATAATAATACTTACTTGGCATCTGGAACGTCATGGGTGAGCTGTTCTCCTTCCTTCTCCTCGCTTTGCACCTTACTGCTCCATGGAGGACAAACAAAAACAAGATTAGTATCTCATCAAAGCATTTCAGCCAGTAACGTGACAATAAATTTCAACTTCAACAGCATATAAAACATATATACATATATATAGGCTATATATATACATATCAAACATTACACACACATATGTATATCATATATATATATATATATATATATATATATATATATATATATAAGGAATGAGTAACATTACTGTCATGAATATATCAACGAAACTAAATTACGAGAGA
>NC_090766.1:47112763-47132763 GCF_036898095.1 Palaemon carinicauda | reverse complement strand
ACCTGACAACACTGAGATTTCCAAACAATTCTTCTTCTCCCAAAGGGTTAACTACTGCACTGTAATTGTTCAGTGGCTACTTTCCTCTTGGTAAGGGTAGAAGAGGCTCTTTAGCTATGGTAAGCACCTCTTCAAGGAGGACACTCCAAAATCAAACCATTGTTCTCTAGTCTTGGGTAGTGCCATAGCCTCTGTACCATTGTCTTCCACTGTCTTGGGTTAGAGTTCTCTTGCTTGAGGGTACACTCGGGCACACTGTTCTATCTAGTTTCTCTTCCTCTTGTTTTGTTAAAGTTTTTATAGTTTATATAGGAAATATTTATTTCAATGTTTTTACTGTTCTTAAAATATTTTAATTTTACTTGTTTCCTTTCCTCATTGGGCTATTTTCCCTGTTGGGGCCCCTGGGCTTATAGCATACTGCTTTTCCAACTAGGGTTGTAGCTTAGCATATAATAATAATAAATAATAATAATAATAATATTAATAACAATAATAATATTATCATTTTCATTATTATTATTATTATTATTATTATTATTATTATTATTGAAAGGAGATGATTAACCAGCCCAAGGAGTCAAACTCAACTCTTACAGACCTGGCCAGAGATGATTGGAAAAGGAGAGATGACCAGGAAAGAAGTAATTAGGGGCAGTGGAAGGATCAGGAAATGAGCTGAGGGAATATAGAGCACTCATCAACCTTGCCGTCCAGCTCAATGGCGATGGTCAGATAGGATACACAATTCAAAGTGTTTCACTCGGTGACTATAGTCAATTTTTTTAAGTGAGGCAGATTTGCACCGACTCGCAGGGGTGACCTTTTAGCTCGGAAAAGTTTCCTGCTATCTGATTGGTTAGAATTATCTTGTGCAACCAATCAGCGATCAGGAAACTTTTCCGAGCTAAAAGGGCACCCCTGCGAGTCGGTGCAAATGTGCCTCACTAAAAAAAAAATTACTATAGTCCTGTACGACTGACACGGGAGACGGTAATTACACCCATTCGGAAGTTCCCGCAAGACCCTCTTCCGGTTTCTTAATTCACGAAATTTTACGCAATAAAGGTTTAAAGGGCGCCCATGAATGGCAGAGTCTAGGGACAGTGACATTTCCCTATCAAGCAGCACAATGCCCTGGAGACTGACCATAAATACATATGATAAGCGCCCTAGCGCCCTCTACCCCAAAACTAGGACCAAGGAGGACCAGACAGTGGCTGCTGATGACTCAGCAGATAGACATATAGGCTCCCCCAAACCCTCATTACTTAGCTCACAAGGATGTTAAGGTTGCAACGACCAAAGGAACTAACGGTTTTGACCGGAACTCAAACCCCAGTCTGGCGTTCACCAGTCAGGGACGTTACCACATTGGTCACTGCATTAGATTAACAAAGGCTTGGATCACTCACGTGGTATCGCGTTGGTAACTAGATATAATCCGAACTTTACTTCAGCGAGTAGATGAATAGATACAAAACCAATAGATATTTTGTATGGTAGTCACCACCCAAAATATCTATTTATCTCTAAGAACAAAAGAAGTTAAACCTTTAGTTTTTTAAAATTCACAAATTTTAAGTAATTTGTATTTTTCCTAACAGTACTTACCTCGAACTACTTTCTTGGGAGGAGAATCCCAGATACTCCTAAGAAAGTAGTTCGAGGTAAGTACTCCGTGTTGGACCAAACTTACTTTATACCAACGTAACTTTAAAAGACAGAAATGAAAAAGAAATGAAAATACTGCAAGTTTTAGAAGGCACTTTTCTTTAGGAAAAAATAAAATGGCATTTTATCCAAAATTAAAATATACCAACATATACCAATAGGGAAAGGGGCAGTCGTGTTTTAGGATCGTAAAAATAGCGAAATTGATAAGAATATAAGTGATACTTTTGGAAGAAATTAAGAATAATTATGGGGATATAAGTAATAATTCTGGGGGAACTAGCTGACGCCCAAAGGACGGATCTAAATACTGTACTAAAAATCAGATCCATCTAAAACTTTATCAGACTTTCTACATGCCTAAAGATAACAAGACAAATATATGTAAGCAGCACAAAACATGACCAAAAATACTTTTAAAGGAAACAGTCAATCGATACACGAATCACACTGATTATAGCTTTTTTTTTACGGAAACATAAATATGAAAAAAAAAAAAAAATAAGAATATTTTCAAACTAAATTAAAACAACACCGTCAGTTTTTCATGATTTATATATATATATATATATATATATATATATATATATATATATATATATATATATATATATATATATATATATATATATATTATATATATATAAACTAAGAATATTTTCAAACTAAATTAAAACAACACCATCAACCTTTCGTGATATTATGGATATATATATATAAATATAATATATATATATATATATATATATATATATATATATATATATATATATATATATATATATATATATATATCTTTTCCATCTTAACTAGCCCTTTTCTTTTCTGAAGCAAACGGCACTAGGTCATCGCCGTCCGGTTTGTCAAAAACAAAAAAAAAGTGTTTAGAGTGAGGTTGCTGGGCTGTCCCACAAGTGCACATTTACAGCAGGCCGAGCCAGTAATCCGAGAGTGAATTTAGCAAACAGGGGGTGAGAGCTGTAACACTAAATCATGAGGTAGCTCCAAAGGCCGTTGTTACCTTTCATTCTTTTCGCAATGTATACAAGGGATGTAGTTGCGAGCCACATGACCCTCTGCAGATATACAGTCTAACGTTCAGCTAGCACTCACCAGCCCAGGTAATCCGGATACCAGTAGTGATTTATCAATGCGAGAAATGGCATTTATTATCAATTACAAAAAGGGAAATGAGAAGTAAAACCGTGATAATTTAATGATGATCAAGTTAGCTAAAGAGAAACGGATTCTTAATCCAACGGAATTTTTATTAAAAAACGTGACAGTTTCTTTGAAGTAATAAAACTTGTATTTGAATTGAAAATACGGAACAGACACATGCCAAGATAGCCAAAGGTATGGAGAACCTGTTGACAAAAATTCAGATAGAGATAATAAGTAAAACAAACGAAAAACCTTAAGTAAAGAAAACTATTTGAAGTAATATTCTAAAATAATAGGCAATATAATTAAATAACTAATGTATAATTAAATATATAACACAAAACTATGATATATGGAATTAATCACAACATAAAACAAGGAACGTAATAATTATAAAGAGCAGATAAATGAAAGAAAATTTGTGCAATCAACTGACTGGAGACAAGTACGAAAATTTTACAAAATTGCAAGTATCAAAAGGCAGAAGAGGAAGAAATCCAACGCAGTAATGTGTCCTCAATAACATCATACGTCCTTCATCGTCTCAAGAGAATAAACATTAGCGTATATAGGGGACAGAGTGATTGGTACGCATATAAATCATGGGGAATGTCTGACTAATCATAATACGGTGAGCAGGAAATTCAGCTAATCGAGTAGGTTAAGCAGACTTGATGAATTATGTATTTACAAACATACATACATACATACATGAATACACACATACATACACACATATATATATATATATATATATATATATATATATATATATATATATATATATATATATATATATATATATATATATATGCAGAAGAACCCCAGGGAAAATGAAAATACGAAATATACGCTTAAGTCCTGACTAGTTTCGTGATACTTCTTCAGAGGACTGATTTATTGAGAGAGTTTTCTTTACATTTTATAGGGAAAGCAAACGTAGGAACATACATATAGAGATTTAGAGAACAATGACACTCCCTGACCAGCTACCTGGGCTTGGGTCAGGTGTTAAGTGGGCGGAGTCCCCAAGCTCATTAGACACCTGCCAAAAAGGGTCATTTATAGTGGCAGGTAAATTCTTGTTTTTTTTTACTTTCAGTACAGTTTATTTATATGAAAACACTGTAGCCTTATCTATATAAATACATAAGCAAAACATACACATACATACATATATATATACATACATATACACATAAATATACATATATACACATAAATACATATATATACACATACATACAATACATACATACATATGTATATATACATTTATATACATTATTATCTTGAGCATATTTAGACCTAAGCTACCATTCATTAAAGGCTACAATTATTTTATATAGTATGCATAAGTAGATTAGCACTATATAGTGTTATGCTAGATATAAGTATTGATATATACATGATTATATGTTTATGATATTAATGCTGTATGTATATAAATGTATATATACATACGTATGTATGTATATGTATGTATGTGTATATGTGTATATATATGTATATATGTATATGTATGTATATATATATGTATGTATATATATGTATGTATATGTATGTTTTGCTTATGTATTTATATAGATAAGGCTACCGTGTTTTCATATAAATAAACTGTACTGAAAGTAAAAAAAAAAACAAGAATTTACCCGCCACTAGAAATGACCCTTTTTGGCAGGTGTCTAATGAGCTTGGGGACTCCGCCCACTTAACACCTGACCCAAGCCCAGGTAGCTGATAAGGGAGTGTCATTGTTCTCTAAATCTCTATATGTATGTTCCTACGTTTGCTTTCCCTATAAAATGTAAAGAAACCTCTCTCAATAAATCAGTTCTCTGAAGAAGTATCACGAAACTAGTCAGGATTTAAGGGTATATTTTGTATTTTCATTTTGTATATATATATATATATATATATATATATATATATATATATATATATATATATATATATATATATATATATATATATACACACAACATATATATATATATATATATATATATATATATATATATATATATATATATATATATATATACACATATATATACACAGTATATATATTAATATATATATATATATATATATATATATATATATATATATATATATATATATATTATATAGTATATATATAATACATACATATATGTGTATATATATAATACATATATATATAATATATGTATATATATACATATATATATATATATATATATATATATATATATATATATATATATATATATACAGTATATATATATATATATATATATATATATATATATATATATATATATATATATATATATATATATATATATATATATATATAATTGCTTTTCTGTTTCTCAAGCATTGAGTATTTCATAAAATCTGTGCAAGAATAAGAGCTATGATAAAATGTGTTACTGTTGCTATCATAAAAGAATATTTGTTAAAATATGTAGGAAATAATATACAGCATTAAGGAATTTTGGCAATAAGGCCCACCAACTGGGACAGGTGAGGTCTTTAGTTGTGGAAAGATAAAACTCTTCCTAACTTTTGTTTATTAACATTGGTAACAAGTAGGATCTCAAATTAAATTTTCATGGAGACAAGAATGAAAATTACCGTTGACAGCAAAATCCTTCAAATTATTGGTGAATTAAAATATAAAATTCACCAGTAGAGTCAATTCGACAATAAAACTTCTCTTAGTTCATTTTTCTTTTTTACTTTCAAACACGAGCAGTACTATAACTATTTCTCTCTTTTTTAAAATACCTTCAAAAGCCAGATGACTGTTATTCCACATTTTTAAAGACAATCGACGCTCCCTGTGATAACATCCTCTTCGCGCCCCAAATTTGTAATCCAATCCAACCCACGCACAACCACACTCACACACAAGCGAACGCTACCAAAGCAAAACATCCTGCAATTTAAAAAGTCTATTCTGCCACTAGTTCAACAGTCAAAACAAGGAAACTCATACACATGTACATTCTGAAGTGTCAACATCCCTGACCCAAACTTGTGTAAACTACACCACATACACCTCAGTATAAACAAAAAGCAAAGGCAGCTTTACTCTCTCACCATTAAACCATAGTTAGAGCCAGGCGGTGTAATAGGGGGATGATTGAGACCACGTGACCTGGTGACCTTTTCTTCCACGCATGATATGACAACATAAAACGTAAACCCGGTCCAACACTCGCCCCCCGAGGACATATTATTTGTTCCTTTAGCCTGTTGGTCGCTATTTGTGAAGATCTAGTCACCTTTGACATTTCTTCGTTAGAATATGTTTTTTTCTTATCTTCTCTCGCTTATAAGTCCCATGGCCGTAGAACGCCTCGACCTACGCTTTAAAAGATAAACATAGTCGTTAAAATATTCACCTTGAGCATTTAAACTGTTAGCTAAGTTAACGAGTTAGTATTTTCTTTCTCTTTATTCGACATAAAGGATATTATGTTAGAATCGCCAAGCACCAAGCATTAGTTGCCTTCATGCTGTTAAGAAACCATTGATTTTGTATTTACGTAATTCTGTGGGTCGCTTTCAACTTTTTTACTGACTGACCACGGGGTAATCTGATTTAACATATTTTGAAGAAATAAAAACACATCACGTTCACCAAAGAAGTAATTTCTTATTAGAGTAAATTTAAATTCAATATAAATAATTCCAAGTTAAAAATGTTCTTGTTTACATGGTTCAAATACGCAAATCATATAAAATAAATGAAGTTTTTTACTTTTATTTCCTTACACCAAAAAATGTAATTCAAGTTTATCCTACTGCTTGATTATCTGTTTGAAAAGCAATAAGGACAATTCTTGATAGATATTTGGAAATAAGAATCTGATACAAACACAATCTCTCTCTCTCTCTCTCTCTCTCTCTCTCTCTCTCTCTCTCTCTCTCTCTCTCTCTCTCTCTCTCTCTCTCTCTCTCTCTCTCTCTCTCTCAATGACAGGTATTGTCAACTTTGAATATTTATTCTACTTTGTCTGTAGAAGACAAACCTTCCAATAAGGAAGGAATTAAAAAAAAAAAACTGAAGATCACACACACACGTATATATATATATATATATATATATATATATATATATATATATATATATATATATATATATATATTTATATATATATATATATATATATATATATATATATATATATATATATATATATTTATATATATAAATATATTTATATACATATAAATATATATATATATATATATATATATATGTGTGTGTGTGTGTATGTACTGTATGTATATATATGCGTGTGTGTGTGTGTGTTTATCTATTCAATCGAAACATTGGGATGTAAATGTCTATTCATAAATCAGAAATTTAGAAATTTCTTTGCTGAAAAAAAAGTGGTTATAAATTCCTTTACAGGAGCAACAGTTTGTTACTTTAAAAGTTCTATTGATAGTATATCATTATACACACGTTTAAACAAAATATTTATATATGATATGATAATAACTTTTTAGATTACTTTACACATATTATCTTGGAAAAAATAAATTCTCTACCAATAACAATAATATTTATGTAATAATTTTCTTATTACTGTTCTACTTCACTGGAAATGTAAGAAATTAAACTGTCCCGGGATGAACCAATGCTGCTCTATTATCATAAATCTCAAGACTAGAGCGTCTTTAATGATATGCAAAAATCTGTCAGTGGAGCAGCGACATCAAAATGTGCGGGAAAAAAAAATTCCATACAGTAAAATACACGTGATAAAACTTCGTATCACAGATTAGGGAAAATTTAAATATATAATATATATAATTATACAGTAAAAATATAAAATATATGTACATATCAATACATACTGTACATACATATATATATATATATATATATATATATATATATATATATATATATATATATATATATATATATATATGTGTGTGTGTGTGTACACATACATATACATACATACACACAATAATAATAATAATAATAATAATAATAATAATAATAATAATACTCCGCTTATCATCAAGGTGTTTTCTAATAAATTCACCATACATTTCCAGATACTTTGTGTGTATATATATACACACATACATATACGGTATATTCTATATATCTGGTGATATATATATATATATATATATATATATATATATATATATATATATATATATATATATATAATTATATATATATATTATATATATATACATACAGACGTACATACATACATACATATACAGTATATTGTATATATATGGTGTATCAAATCGTTTTGATTTTTATGCAGTATTAACAACAAACATCATAAAACGTTATAACAAAAAAACACCAAATTGGACAACCTCTGATACATCTCCTTTAACCGACCCTGGAAATATAGAGAAGACACCACCATATTCAGCGGTTCCAATTTTCATTTGACCTTCGTGATGGGCTCAACTGGTTCAAACGAAAAGGAAAGGTTCCCATTTTCATTTGACCTTCGTGATGGGCTCAACTGGTTCAAACGAAAAGGAAAGGTTCCCATTTTCATTTGACCTTCGTGATGGGCTCAACTGGTTCAAACGAATAGGAAAGGTTCCCATTTTCATTTGACCTTCGTGATGGGCTCAACTGGTTCAAACGAAAAGGAAAATTTTTCTGGTTTCAGTTCCAGTACCGTCAGGATAAATGCTCACCAGAACGTCAGCCGGGCAAGCCCAACCCCTCACTGTGGTGCCCTACCACAGCAGTGGCCTCCCCAGTAAACAGCTTAAACTCTAGGTCCCAGGCAGGGATCGTTCTGCTGCCATGCGAATGCAAGGCAAACACGTTACCACTGTACTAGCCAAAAGGCTAGTTAAAATTGCTACTTTTTTGTTAATGAACGCCGTGAGAGATTCATTTACGATAATTCACATGCCTATTGATCTAGTAGTTGGTCAGTTAGAATGAGAAATATGCTGATTAGTAGTCAGAAGTTAGGGCTTCACATATAAAAATGTTTACACACGCATTGCAACTGCCTACTCCCAAAATGAACATGTATGCATATATATATATATATATATATATATATATATATATATATATATATATATATATATATATATATATATATATATATATATATATACACATACATACATACATACATATATACGCATGTATATATTTATATATACACACACACACACACGAGTGTGTGTAATATAGAATTGGATAAATATGAATGTATAGTAAAGATATCGGAATTTTTTTTTCATTTTCTCAAATTTCTTGAATTCTAATATAATTCATGAAATTTGAGAATGTTAAAGAATGTTATCATGCACCCAATATTTTCTTTCTATTACACAGTACTGACATTTTCCAGATTTTGTGAAAAAAAGCTTAGTTATCACGAATGAATTTACCTTGTTTTTTTTTTATTATAACCGTTACCGACGTTTTATTGTTTTTTAAAAAAATTATTAAGGTTTGTTTTTCTCTCTCTCTGCTGCAAACACATTTATGGTTCCAAGTATGTTGATAATTAATGGCTGTGCGTGTCTGTCTTTTTATAGTAACAACAATGACGACATGCGCATGAACAGGGTAGAACATGCAAAAGAGAGAGAGAGAGAGAGAGAGAGAGAGAGAGAGAGAGAGAGAGAGAGAGAGAGAGAGAGAGAGAGAGAGAGAGAGAGAGAAATTCGACACCGAGATCTCTTTAAAACATACAACACAGATTCACACTTAAACATAACATTCATGCATTTAAACTTACAACACTGCTCTGCCTCAAAACAAAATACGCAAAAAATAAATAAATAAATAAATATATAAACATATCCAAACCAAAAATAAGCTTCGGGCAAATTTCTGGCAGTCGCAAAAAATAAAAAATAAAATAATTGTCAACACGTCTTCACGAACAACTTCATTCCAGCAATAATTGCTTTTTTAATTTCTTTCGATGGTATTCCAGATTTTAACACACACGGCAAAATATCAATTATGAAAATTATAATGATGATGATAATAATCAAAATCTTATAACAGAACTGAAGAGTCCTTTGGTAAAGGATACGGGAAACATTATAGCAAGGGGGTCATCAAATTGTGTGGAAGAGTAATCCCCATTAATGATAGTAACAACTCTTCTCACTAAGGTATCACTCACTATATTTCTTGTGAATACTCCGCTATGAACACCATTCGAAAGGGAAAGAATAAACTAAATTTTGACCAAAGGACTACCATGCTAGCAACTAGGATTCTTGGATGGCAATCTGAATTGCTGGTATGAGGCTCACGTTGAATTGCTTCCTGATTTATTATGAATGTGGGAATGTGTTTACGTAAACATGAACTTGAGCAAAAAGAGGATATGCATTTAAGTTTTCCAGGAGTAAAGTGTATACCATGGGCGTTTATATGTATACACAGCGACTGTATGTGCATGAATAACATCAAAGTAATATCATAGTATGCTATAATGGTGCACAAAGTATGTATGAATACCCACACAGGTTTTTATACATGTTAGGCTTAATTACTTTAAGTAGTTATACTCTGCATTGTTTCCTCCATAGAAAATTTTTATTATTATGTGCAAGTCAATCAATATACTTCAAGTATTACATAGGCACTTTGTCTTAAACAAAGACGATGTCAACAAAATACCTGAAATTCTTAGGCGATTCACTTATATCTCAGCCATTAAACTATTCTTTACTTGCATTTTAAATAATAAAAAACCACTTCCGACGGAGACATTTTCTTTATCTTTAAGTAGTTTGAGATTCGTTGTATTTTCTACACACAAAAAACACTGTTTTGTATAAACGTCACAACAGTAATTACACAAACAGATCACCTCTTCACCTTACCGTGATAACCACCAGTTATCGTCACCATAGTTACCCCCATCACATCAATGAACTAAGTTATATAAATGAACATTTAAAAAGACACGTGAACATATCTGCGATTGTATCATCTGGCTATTAACATGTAAAAACACTACTACTGTAAGTGAATCAAATGACTTGCACAGTTTTTCCTACTATGTAAAACGTGATATGGTTGCTGAGAGAGAGAGAGAGAGAGAGAGAGAGAGAGAGAGAGAGAGAGAGAGAGAGAGAGAGAGAGAGAGAGAGAGAGAGAGAGTCATCCAATTAAAGTAGTTGAACTTCTAATACGGACGGAAATCGTGCACTACTATCGTAATATTTTAGATGCGGACTCTCTTGCTTGCGGGGGTTGGGAAGGGGAGCAGATTCAACAAATGACTAAGGATCTACTACAAAAAAAATAACGACTGACCAAGACAATGCCACTAACGGTATGTAAATAGATAAGGAGAGCCTAGAGTTGAAAATAAAAAAAAAAGAAAACAAGATTCATGAGCAGTGAAAGGTGCAAAATAGATGACAAAAATACGGTGAGAAGAAAGGAAATTAATCGAATATCAAAACATAAGAAAGAGAAAAGAGGGGGAAATAAAATGAAGAGTTGCAGCGGTAAAAAAAAAAGTAACATACATACACGCACGCGCGCGCGCGTACACACACACACATATTAGTAAACTTACTTGACTCCCAACTTGGTAGCGACTCGCTTCCATTGGGAGAAGCCGGAAAGCCTTCGGACGGGGCTGGAGACACAGCCACTGTTGGGGCGGGTCGGGGGATTAGCAGCGGGCCTCGCGGGCCACGACAAGCATCCACTGTAGGGGTGTGGGGGCCAGAAGGGGGCCAATGGGTTAGTGGGGGAACACCACCCACCCCCTTTTTTATACAGTGATAAAAATAAAAGAAAAAACACAAACACCCAACAACGATCAAATAGTATCCATGTTTCCTCTCTTTCCAAAAAGAAAAAAATAAAATGGTAAAGGCTCCCTTTAATTTTTTCAAAACAAAACTAGGAAAAGATTAATCATTGATCAACATTTCTGTTACTTTCAAATATTTTCTATTTCTTTCAAGAAATGTCCTAAAATTTCCTTTCCTGAATTTTCTGTTTCTTTTCCTTTTCATATTAACTTCACTCTAAAGAGAAAATGGCACCAGATACTTTTGAAGTCATTATTATAAGGGCCATCTGGTGGCTTGGTAGCGTTAGGGAACGGTTTTTACTTTGATTGAATGTTTTCACCAACAAATCATCAAAAACGAAAAACAAAATACACTTTCCAGTTGACAACAAATGAAATTTGATGAAGCAACTGGGAAATGAAAATAATTGTCGATAAGCAAACGAAAAACATCGCGCAAAACTAATAACTAAAACTTAAAATGAATGGATAGATAAAAAGATAAATATAAGGAAAGAATTTGCATAGAAATCAGGGTAACCTTTTTGAGATGGGAGCTAATCGCAAAACAATGAGACAAAAGAAAAATAAAATAAAATGGGATGTTTAGGATACTAAGTAGTTGTTGACCAAGACGAAATTTCCATAAGCTAGGTAAAGACATTAAGTGAAAGCGTCCACCAACATCACGTTGGAAGAGTGAGAAAAAAAAGGGGGCTATTCTGGTGACCTACAAACCATATATAGAACTGCTGCCACACTGGAGTTTGTCCCTTCAAAGAAAGACGCGCAGCAACAGAGAGCTCTTGAACACACAATATTGGAAGCGTGACCCAATTGGACTGGACTCGCTGGAATCGACAATACTTACTTCAAAGGAAACAAAGATGATACAGTGACTAGGGCAAAAAGGGAGGAGGGGCAATATATCACCTGGAGGCGTAAACTGGACGGGGGGGGAAGGCTTTTTTGACCTTCTGAGCATATTACCGACTTACAGCTGAAGCAGAGAGCAAACTACGATTGCTGTGATCGTGCTCGCGTGCTCGCAAAACTTCGTGTGTGTTGTACGTGTACTATACCAAAAATAGAATGTTATTACTTCTTTTGTTCTGTTAAGTGCTTTCGGGCATGCAGTGATGAACTGTGATGAAAAGGAAAAACTAAATAAAGATCAAACTGTAGGTCCACAATCTCGTGTCTTAGCCAAAAAGGTCGGGAAAATTAAATCCCAATTTTCATTTCCTTTTCTTCTCCAACCTGATCTCGCTTGCTTCACTTCCAAAGATTCGTATAAAAAACAGTATTCCTCATGTGACAATCGTCTCAAAAGAATGCTAATTATATCCAATCGTATCAAAACAGAGCGTGTGGACCAACCTGGTGTGTGATTGTGTGCGAAAGTAGAAAAATAATAATTCCGAACATGAGGAAAAACTAAAAGGTATCGACTCTAATAATAAAGTCTAATGAACGATGACTGTGCAATGACTTCTTCACCTCTAGTCTTAAGCTAAGGCGTATTTGCTAGGTGTGTTTTAAAAGGTTCTCGTTATTGCCAATACTAAGAAAAAGAAGAAATAGTATGGTCAAAGGACTTGTCCAGCAACATCTTAAAAAAAAAGTCAATCAATATTCGCAAAATATTTCAGTAAAATTAGTTTGAAATATTGCGACAGATTTCACCAAACATGTCCCTTGTCCTCTGGTGTGATTCGTTGCTGACTACATCACGTCTTTGAGAAAGATAGAGAGAGAAAAAAGAAAGAATATAAAAAGAAGCAGCAAAATCAACTGGATATAAAAAATGTAGGCAAATGAAAATTTATCATCACTTTGCAAACTTATCCAATATGGCAAAATTTGAAATCATAATACCAAGCAGCCAACTGAACGACAGGTTTACCTATTTCTGTAAGACCGACAAAAAAAAAATCTATTATTGCTTTTGATTCATCGCTTTTTTTGTTAACATCAAAGAGACGCCTTGGCGGCTGGAACAACAACAACAAAGATACAAATATATATATAAAAAAATAGGTAAACCCGTCCCAAAAACGACTTTTAGCAGAAACGGTTTTTTTTTTTTTAGTCTTTAAAAGCAAACGGTGCAATTTGGCAAATAAAAAATGCCCAGAACAGTCTTTCATGACATCAGAGCGTATTACAGTCCAAAAGGGAATGAAGGGAGGGGGGCTGGGACGGGTCAATTTTCAAGATGCAAACTTATAAAAGAAATCCAGAAAGAAAATCAATGTCATTTTCAAATGATACATAAGACAGATTCGTCAATAATAAAAGGAAGAAAAGAAAATAATCAAGAAACCGCACAAATGTGGAACAAACAAAAGACGAATAAAAAAATGACAAAAATGCACATATTTATGGAACAAAGTGAAAACACAACCAACTTATTGAATGGGAAAAATCTTTATTTAGGTTGTACTTTTTTCATTATTTTTTTTTTTTTTTTTAAATTTTACTGAAAATGATTTACACAGTTTTTATTCAAGACACTTGATCGTCTTACTGTCATACCTCGTAATGAGTTATTGCCACCACAAGGTTCAAACGAGGTCAACTAACTAACTACTCTATGTCCTGAAGAAATCATCTATGAAAAAGTAAAATGTCAAAGGCCTGATATCATTCAACGCATGAATCAAAACTGCTTTAAATGCAATGGATACAATTAGGGAAGAAATCATGACATCACTTGAAATTACGTCATATACTAATTTACTTAAGAGAAAAGCACTTGCTTGACATGATTTCAGACCTCTGACAGTTAAATATGTTTTAACAAAGGAAGAAGTACTCAAGTCTCTACAGCGCATCAATGAATGCACTTAGCTCGTCTAGCTTTTACTTAGCACTGCCTCTAATATTAGTTAAAGTATGAAAATATTTATGCCACTATCAAGCATTAAGTAAAATGAAGATCAAAAACAAACAGACGCTGTTCTATTCCTTTCTTCAAGCCTGCCTCTGATGACAAAGAAAAAAAAGAAAAAGCGAAAAAGAAAAAAAAATACATTTGTCCTATTGATGGTTCAGAGGCATCGAAAAATATCCAAACGTCTCAGGACTATCCCTTTCTTCTAGTTTGCCTCTTGAGGAATAAAACAAAAAACAAACAAAAGAATGAAAACATTTGTCCTATTAATGGTTGAAGATCAGAGGCTTCCAGAAATATAAACTCCAAACAACCTCTCCTTTCTCTGCCTTACCTTGGCGAAGACACACTGGTGGGGCGCGTCGGCGAAGAGGAGTGAGCTGCCGCTGACCTCGAGCGGGCCACGGCCGCCGTCTGTGACTTAGAGGCCCCTGGTGCCCCGCCCGTGCCCGACACGGCGTAGGACCCCAAGCTGGCACTCTTCGTGTTGGTGCTCAGGCCCACCACTCCCCCAGGCTTTTGTATGACCTACAGAAACGCAATGAAGAGTATTTTTAAGATATGTCAGATATGTGTGCTTGTATGTTATATACTTTTACATGGTGCACATGGTACTAGGGTATCTAAAATATAATAATTCCTATGCTAAATAAACTAAATTATAAAGACGCTATGCTAAAAAGGATTCATGTACTATAACTAATGAACTATAAAAAGTTAAATATGATGGATATGTAAATGATGCTTTAACATCCATGTTTAATAGTTTCATGAGAAGTGGGGATGATACATTGATTCGATATATATATATATATATATATATATATATACTGTATATATATATATATATATATATATATATATATATATATATATAATACAGTATATACACGTATATAGTGTGCAAGCAAGTAGCGCGCACACACACACATATATATATACATATACATATATATATATATATATATATATATATATATAATTTATATATATATATGTATATGTATATATATATATATATATATATATATATATATATATATATATATATATATGTGTGTGTGTGTGTGTGCGTGTGTTGCTTTAACATCCATGTTTAATAGTTTCATGAGAAGTGGGGACGATACATTGATTCGATATATATATACTGTGTGTATATATATATATATATATATATATATATATATATATATATATATATATATATATATACTGTATACATATATATACTGTATATATATATACATATATATATATATATATATATATATATATATATATATAATACAGTATATACACGTGTATAGTGTGCAAGCAAGTAGCACACACACATACATACATACATACATATATATATATATATATATATATATATATATATATATATATATATTTATGTGTGTGTACATACTGTCTGCATATATGTGTATAGTAAATACACATACTCGCGTCTACGACTTAAATGGATAAGACACACCATGGTGTTATATCAACGTATATTTATATCAGACTGCATATGAACATCAAAAGTACCATAAGTGCGAGTTTACAAATAAAAAAAAATAAACATTATCTAAGAAATATTATAGCAAAATGTGCCAGTTAAGTTCATTAGTATAAACAAACTGCTAATATAATAGATTACAGTTATATATAAAAGTTTTTTTTCTCTTGTTCTGCAATGTAAAATTAAAATTCCATGCATCATGACCATACGAGTAATGCCCTGAAAAAAACGTCCTATTTCTTAATTTCCTAAATGTATTTAAAATCACAATACAGTAATGTAAATAACATGCAAAAATCACACGTTGAATATGAACAAATAAGATAATTTGTAGTATCTGCAACTAATATAAACACAAAAAAGAGAGAAATAGTCAAGAGAATAGACAGATAAAATATTCTTCACAGACACAAATACATTAGTCCTGATTCCTTAGAGGCTCATGGAAATTCAAACTATACTATGCAAAAAGTAATTTGGATAATCATTGACTTAGACAAATCAAGAAACACTGCTACTGAATAAATTGTTTATTCTAAGGTTAGAATATTATCTAAGATTAACTTAATCGTTGTAAGAAGTTTAAATTTAATATCACCTCACGGTACTGTTTGGAACCTCTCTCTCTCTCTCTCTCTCTCTCTTTTTTTTGCCCTTACACGACAACTTATAAAGAAATCAATGCGCAATTTCTTTCAATTGAGAGAGAACAGTTCTGAGCATCCAAGTATTTAAAATAAACTTAAAAAACATTTTATACAAATTTTAAATGCGTATCAGTATGTGTGTGTGTTCATGTAGATATATTTTATACTTACAGATGTATGTATGTATGTATGTATGTATGTATGTATGTATAATATATATATATATATATATATATATATATATATATATATATATATATATATATATATATATATATATATATATATATATATACATGTGTGTGAGTGCGTCTGTGTGTGTTTGAAAAGAAAATCGAGGTCATATGTAGCTGTGAATGTTAAATAAAATATCGAGTGGTGATATATATATATATCTATATATATATATATATATATATATATATATATATATATATATATGTATATATATATATATATGTATATATATATATATATATATATATATATATATATATATATATATCACCTCTCGATTTTTTTTTCTATAATTTTTCTTAATACACTTTTCACTAAAACCAAATAACAAAGCGAGAACTAGACAGAGCAGTTTTAACGTTTGGTAGGAAGAGTCGAACATATGAACTACACTTTGATTCAAAATATTATTTAGAAAATCTATCCGGTATTATTCTGATTGTTTGCAAACATGACTGTGTGATACTTGGTGAAAAATATAATTCAGTCATCGCAAATTTCCAATCCCAAAATAAGAAACCCACTGGCAGCTCGATAAAACCAATAACAATAAATATAACATCACCTATTGAATCTCATAGGCGTTTATCATTTATAATAATAATAATAATAATAATAATACAACTTTGAACCAAAACCACAATTCTGTGATTACTTATATTTATTTAATTATTTTTAGATGACCTTTTTCATTATATATTTTTAAAAAATGATAAAAACAAAAGGTGATAATCTAGACAGGCAGTCTTGGTTTCCAATTGTATAAAAATATAGCGAAAATTATCAGCTATTTTTTCTTTTCTTTACTACTCTATTTGTATAACTAACTCAAATATGTCGATTAATCCTACTTATATCATTAGTAATAAGTATAAGCCGCAATAAAATATATATGAGCGGAGGCTTAAAAGTGGTTCAAGAGTAGACGAAGTGCCGATGGCTACCAAGTTGTCCCTCGTCCTGGAGGCAAAACATGGAAATATATATCTACTGAGAGCCGAAGCGATGACCCAGTAGGGAAGGGAGACTCAAGGCGGTGGCTACGTATGACCAAGATAACAGAAAATTCAGTTTACTCGAGTTACGTCTGACATTAGAATTGGATTTATAGAATTTAGGTTATATGGGTTTTGTAGGGTGAGCCCAGGAGGAAAACCACATAATAACCTCCGTCCGGATGATGTAAAGTTAATACAATACGAATTATACATCTAGAAATGGCAACTTTCCTGTTGGTCTCGTCCAAATAAATCTACTTTTTAGTTTCTTTCTTTTTTTATAATTTACTGATTTTTCTTAAAACTGGTTTCGTGGATATTGCAAAGATTGTGTAAATCACAAGACAAAATTACAATACTATCAAAATAAATTTTCAGCAAAGTTTTCTACTTTCAGCGTCGCTGAATACTGCTGTATAATACAATTTTGATACCAAATAAGTTACTTTAAAAATCTTTAATATAACAGATCTTAATCACAATTTATCAGGAAATTCTCATAGATTTGAGTATCACAAAACTCCCAAAATTTTAATACAGTATAAAAATTATTCAAAACTGTGTCTACTGATCATATACCATCTAATGGTCTATAAAAAGTATTCTCAAACACTTATTATACTGTTGTATATATGGGCTTATAGTCCCGCTTCTACCAATATTTATTAAATTAAATATCCAAAAGAATCCATAAGAATTCAGTATTCTTACACGGTTTGGGTCGATTGTTACAGAAATGATGAAACCCTAATTCCAAGGTAGACTCGAACCCGCGCACGTTATGTTAGGAAAACGTTCTACATTTAAATGAGCAAGTTAGTTAAATGTGGATATAAAATTCCGTAGAGTTTATACCACACTCATGATGACATCCACTAGACCCCAAATAGCCAGCTCAATTGAATTCAAACCCACGCACGTTATGTTAGGAAAAGGTTCCTCATTTAAATGGGCAAGTTAGTTAAATGTGGATATAAAATACCGTGAGTTTATACCGCACTCATGATAATATCTACTAGACCCCTAGTAGCCTGCTCAATTGAATTAAAATAAAACATGCCTCAAATATGTTTTAAAATGAATATTCATGAATGATAATGAAATCAAAGTACAGATTTAAAATCAAACAGGCTTCAATGCTAAAGGTATACATTTCCAATGTTTAAGGATCAATAACTGATGACTTCCGGAATGTTTTCACCGAGGTTCAATTAACCTTTTCTTGTAATGAAAGTCAAACCTTCACCATGTTCGATAAATCAATTATTTCTTTATCAATCTTAAAAAAAAAAAAAAAAAAAAAAAAAAAAATATCTTCCTGAAGAGTAACAAAATATTTATGAGTAATTATTATATCTTTTTGTACCTGTTTGTTGTTACATGACTAGACCTTATGTTAACAAAGCGAACATGTCATTACATATATATGATTGTGTGATTTTTATCATCCTATTGTATAGTAAAATCTATAATTTTATGACACTAAACATAATGTTAACTTTAGAAATCTGAATGATTTTAAAAAGGTGAAGCATCAAAATGAACATTGTCATAGTTCTTCTGATAAATCAAGAACACCAGTTAGCACTTCGATTCAGATTTCTTTTAGAGTCTTTGCTTGCATGCCTGATATCTACCCTACTTTTCATTCGGAGAGCCTTGGGTTTCGATCCCAATGCGAGGTAATATATATATATATATATATATATATATATATATATATATATATATATATATATATATATATATATATATATATATATATATATATATATATATATATATATATATATATATATATATATATATATATATATATATATATATATATATTACCTCGCATTGGGATCGAAACCCAAGGCTCTCCGAATGAAAAGTAGGGGGGGGGGATATCATTTATTTATTTATTTATGTATGTATATATATACATTATATATATATATATATATATATATATATATATATATTATATATATACATATATATATATATATATATATATATATATATATATATATATATATATATATATATATATAAGAGGGTTCTGAACAAAGCACAAAAGTGTAGAGTAAGCTATCAACC
>NC_090766.1:47092763-47107763 GCF_036898095.1 Palaemon carinicauda | reverse complement strand
TTCTCGTGGACGCAGACTTGACAAGCTGAAAGAAAAAACAAATTGATTAGAAAAAAAAAAACAAGGATTACGTGGAAATAAATATGATTCGCTAATCACACATGAAGAGAGAATGATGTGCGTGTCAGTGAATATTTACTGAATGTTATTATCAGGATATTACATCATAGAAAATGTACAAACACTCAGGTTTCTGCTATTCATAAAAGAAACCATGGGAATGTGAGAGCGTGTACCACTCCTACACGAAAAGACACACATATACATATGTGTTAGAGAGAGAGAGAGAGAGAGAGAGAGAGAGAGAGAGAGAGAGAGAGACACGGTAAATAACATAAATATCAACCGAATTTGCTATTAGAGAATATGTTTTTATCAACTGAGCTTTAGTAAATGCACATTTATTTTAGGTTGAAAATAACAACTGGCCTTTTACCCGAAAACTCAGATGTCAGACTACTCGAATACAGCACCAAGGTGTGGCAAGGTTCCTCTTTTAATTCTAAATGATGGACACATTTTGAGTGCTATCTCACACTTGTTATTAGCTCTTCTCTATCCTTCCCACACTATCTCCGTAATACGAGTATGACCTACGAGTACAGTATATCAGTCGATGAAACAGTTATGATTCTTTACTAAGGTCAACCAGCCTCTTTAGCGCAATGGTCTCATACAGTGCTTATTCGCCCGGTCCGGAAATCAAACACAGGTCCTCAGTCATGAGCGAAAAGGTCGTGTTATATTACAGAGAGAGAGAGAGAGAGAGAGAGAGAGAGAGAGAGAGAGAGAGAGAGAAGCAATGCAGCACTAATCAAATACAGAACGTGAAGCCGTTTGTCTAATCACCGTCAGTCTCTCATAAACTATTCGTCATCACAATTCAGTTCGAAACTTCTGTCAGAGGTCTGCCTGATCTATCGACAAAGTTCAGTTTTAATAATGATGCCATCTCGAGGAGCTTCCGGCCAACTCCAGCAGACAACCAACCCTAACTCTCTCCGGCAAAGAGCAAGCTGGTATGAACACCAGTCATTGTTACTGGTTAAACGATAATTCGTAATACCTAGGATTGGAATCCAATGGTACCTAAGACCACATTAAAAATGAAAGATTCTTCGTTGCAACTAATCTAATGTATGTCCTCATCGAGAGAGAGAGAGAGAGAGAGAGAGAGGAGAGAGAGAGAGAGAGATGAGCAAACTATTGTATGTGTGAGAATAAGTTTTTAATATCATACCAAGGAATTCCATCACTTACTACACATTAACTGTACGTCAGTTTTGATGCCATTTAAAAAAGGTGTTTAAATCAATTAACTAAAGTATTATTAAGGACTTTACATTTTCTAAAAAAAAAAAAAAAAAAAAAAAAAAAAAAAAAAAAAAAAAAAAAAAAAAAAAAAAAAAAAAAAGGGTAAATTTCACTTACTTTCACACCTGAGAGCTGGTTTGTTCGTCATAGGCTTACTACAGACATCGCACGTCGCCGAGTTGCTGTAACAGACAGTCACGAAATGGTGCGAGCTCTTTTTGTATTTGTCCTTGTCCTGCGGAAGGAAGAAATCATATCAGTTTGACAAATGACAAAATAAAAGAATTAAATCTAAAAAAAAAAAAAAAAAAATAGTTTAAATCATAAAGGAAACTTTCTTCAGCAGTCTTAGCTGGACAAAAATTTCATGAAATGCAGTCCAAGAAAACACTTATACTAACACAAGTACACTGCAGCATAATTGACACTGTGTGTGTGGGGGGGGGGGGAGAAGGGTAAAGGGGTTGGGGGTGGTTGGACGGCCTCAGGAAAACCTGCTTGGCAAGAAGCAGCCCCATGTATTCATTAACAGAGTGAGCATCATCAACATAATATAAATATCTACGAGAGTACTTGTAAAAATGCAGAGGACGATACTTCATCACGGCTATTTTTTTTTTTTTTTTTTTTTTTTTGAGCAGTCTGGAGAACACATGAGTTTAGACACTATTAGGGACGCGGTAACAAAAATAGCAGAGTGAAACTGCAAAACTGCAGAGACAATATTATGAACGAGGTTGCAACGAAAGCTTAAACGTGTGGGAGCATAAATGTAATGAAAGGTTTGAAAGGACACTAAAAAAAAAAAGGGGGGTGGATATATGTATTGAAGGGTTTGCAAATATACAAATATGAAACTGATAAGACAATTCATAAAAATAGTCTGCAAAGAGACAATAAGAAAGTCTACGGAGACAAAGCTACAAACCAAATAAAATGTCATTAGAGCCATAATAAATAATAATAATAATAATAATAATAATAATAATAATAATAATAATAATAATAATAATAACAATAATAATAATAATAATAATAACAACAAAATAATAATAATAATAATAATAATGATAATAATAATAACGAGACTAATAACATTTGCAATGGCACAATAGACAAAGAGGAAGCAAAGACACAAGGAAAAAATATGCAGTTGCAAAAACTACCAAAGAATAAAAAGAAAAGAAAAAAAAAGATAAAACGTAAAATGGGTACAGGGAGATAAATAAAAATATTGTGGAAGATACAAAGAACAAGGAGGGGGAATATATAAGTAGAGACGAAGATATTATGAAAGGAAGGGGAAGATATATCGAAGTAGCTTAATTTCTTAAAATAAACTTTCAAGTGAGCTATTCTTCCGAGCTTGTTCTTTCATTCAAAAGTAAGACTAGTAAATAATCAGAGAGAAAATCACAGAAAATCGATGAAAAAAAATCTAAAAATTTTTCTCCTAGTCTTCCATTTCCGAGAGAGAGAGAGAGAGAGAGAGAGAGAGAGAGAGAGAGAGAGAGAGAGAGAGAGAGAGAGAGAGAGAGAGAGTTTACAAGCGACATTATTATAATTTAGAGAAAATTATGAATCAATTGAACTAAATGAAAAGAATCTAACTTTCGTAAATAGGCGATTAAATACACACCCTATAAAAATTAAACATATATAATTGAATTTGCAAAAAAAAAAAAAAGAAAGAAAGAAAGAAAAAAGAAAGATAGAAAATATATGCCCATTCAACCAAGCTGCAAACATATTAAAGAAAAACCATATATGATGGAAAAATCAAGTGGAGCATGAGAAAAAGAAGAAGAATAGACTAAAAGAGGAGATGAGTAGAAGAGCCATTAAACAGTAGATGAGGCAAAAGGGAAAGAGCAAAAGATAATGAGCTTTAACTTCTCTTATTTCTCATGCACTTCTCTCATTAAAGCAAACACTACTGTGCTCTACCAAACAGCCCCAAATCTAGCAAACACAGACAGCCTCCTTCGGGCAATGACCAAAGCAGTCCCTTTCGGCTCAATCCGCCTCGCATACCAAGATTCCCATCAGACCCTAATTCTCCATCAACCCTACTCATCCAATCCACCGAGTCCCATTTCCAATATCCTTGTGAATTTCAACTTTCCCTCCCTCAGGACTTATAAGTAAATACTAAAGTAAACTGTTAAGTAGTCGTATGTTAAAGAGATGAATGAAATAGTAATAGATTTGAGAATTCGGATAACCTTCATACAAGTCATTTAAATCCGCAAAGTAGAATCCTCTACCTTATTTTTTATTTCTTGTATAATTACATTTGTCTTTTCTGAAATGGTTTGTCATTCTTCAAGATGTTGAGTAAATTGACAAACTTTCCCACAGTGAGGTAGGTTGATGTGCGCTGTCATAGCACCCGTCTTGGTATTAAAAAAGAAGTAATATATATATATATATATATATATATATATATATATATATATATATATATATATATATATGTGTGTGTGTGTATGTGTGTGTGTGTGTAGATTTAACCTACAAAAAAGTAAAATCACATAATCAAATAGAAAAATATGCCACCTGGCTAGATAGACAGATTTTCTAATATCAAGTATTCTAGTTCGTGGATTGACAACTGCAGATTAAGATAAGTTCAACTCATTAAAAAAAAAATACAGAATACTAAGGTTACAGATCATTACCATGTAGTTACATAATAAAAAACGTTTCATCAGAGCGACTTTGCTTTTAATTACGTTTTTCATTTGAAGGTATAAAATTAAGATTATTGGTAAAGTGGGGGGCTCATGATATCCTCGTGCAAGCAGATGGGAAATGCATTGCTTTATATATATATATATATATATATATATATATATATATATATATATATATATATATATGAACATATATATATATTATATATATATATTACATATATTATATATACATATTATTTATATATATACATATATATATATATATATATATATATATATATATATATATATATATATATATATATATATATATATATATATGTATATATATACACATACATATTCTAAACAAAATTGTATTAAATCCCTCATAAACGAAGAGTTATTTATTGTTGTGTATTGACATTTACTATTTTATATGTTAAGTAAACTACGAAAGGCTCTCGAGTTACATGTGTTATTAAAGAATTTTAAAACTTGACTAGAAAGAAATATTCTCAACTATATATTTTCAAAAAATTTAAATTTCATACAAAAATACGTGTTTTAATTTCTCGTACCGAAATAAAATTCGTCAAAATGATGAACGATTTTAATCGTGACTGTAAACAACATTCAAAAGTTTTTTTTTTCAATTATCATTCTTGAAAAAGTTTGAAATGAATCTCTAAAATCACACGAGCTTTTGTAACACTTTCTTTTTCCACTAGAATTTATTAATCAGCAAACTTTCATAAAAAAATTAATTGCTGTATTTTTCGAAGGACAATTATCCTTATTTGAAGTTAAAATCCATGAGACGACAAATTTGGATCGTAAAATAAAACCCTTTGATATGTCAGTGCTGGAAATCAAACAACCGACCTGAAATAAAGTTGAAAAAAAAAGTCTGCTGAGAATAATGTTACTATCTTGTTGAGCTAATTTGTACTGCAATGTGCAACCTTAAAGTCTCAAGGATTCACCATAGCCAATGCACTTCACCTTGTTCTCTTTTTTTGTCAATAACGTCACCTATCCCATCAACTGGATCCTGTTGTGTTATTACCACGCATTTCAGAGTGAAAAAAAGAAGGGAAATAACAGCTAAATTTCACTCCCATAAAGGAGAGTTGACCTTTATGCATTCCCACACTACACGTTCCTTCCCAATTTTCACTGACATCAGAAAATTGCCGAGAAAATGGGCAATATAATATGATTATAATGAGAATAAAATTGGTAAGCTCAAAATAAGAGAAAGTCAATTAACGATGGTGAAAAAATAGCTAGAAAGAATCCGCCATAATGGGATGAAAAAGGATTAAGGGAGTTGGATGAAAAAGAATTTGATGAACTACTTTCACCTAAGGACTTGATTTACAATTATTGTGATTATAATCAATAGGGAGAAGCTTAAACTTTAAATAAGGTAGATTTCATTTAAACATCAAATTTGCTACAATAGGCTATTTTACAATAACGAAAGTTATATTAAATGAATTTTTATGCCATAAACATAATTATCAAAATTACATTGAGAAGGATTCTCCAACTAAAAAAGAAAAATTTATGACTAAACATTCCAATTTCCTAAACATTCCAATTTCCAAAAGAAATAATGATTATGAAAATATTTTCCCTGTACATTGAGAAGGATTCTCCAACTAAAATAAAAAAAATTATGACAAAACACTCCAATTTCCAAAAGAAATAATGATTATGAAAATGTTTTCCCTGTACATTGAGAAGGATTCTCCAACTAAAATAAAAAAAATTATGACAAAACACTCCAATTTCCAAAAGAAATAATGATTATGAAAATGTTTTCCCTGTACATTGAGAAGGATTCTCCAACTAAAATAAAAAAAATTATGACAAAACACTCCAATTTCCAAAAGAAATAATGATTATGAAAATATTTTTCCTGTACATTGAGAAGGATTCTCCAACTAAAATAAAAACATTTATGACTAAACATCCCAATTTCCAAAAGAAATAATGATTATGAAAATATTTTCCCTGTACATTGAGAAGGATTCTCCAACTAAAATAAAAAAAAAATATGACAAAACACTTCAATTTCCAAAAGAAATTATGATTATGAAAATGTTTTTCCTGTACATTGAGAAGGATTCTCCAACTAAAATAGAAAAATTTATGACTAAACATTCCAATTTCCAAAAGAAATAATGATTATGAAAATGTTTTCCCTTTCATATTTATAGGTTCGTCGCCTAAAAGGGACACCCAGCAGAACGGACGAGAACACCTGTCAGAAGAGTCACGAAATCTTTGGCGTTATTGACTGGGAAAATTACTTAATCAGCCTCATAAAAGAAAGCCTTCGCCAGAAGTGGCAGTGACTGACACTTGTTTTCGCGTCCCACTAGCTCTTCTATGGTGGAACTTGACGTGAACTAATTATGGCGGCTCACTTTTGATTTGATTTGATCTATAGAATTTGTACTGTATGCCAGAACGCTAGGACCGGCAGGCCATTCAGGAATGAGGGGAAACTAAGAAATATCTTTGCTAGACAGAGAAGAATAAGTTCGAAGGTTACACAGCAATATGAAAGACAGAATGAAGGAAGGGAGGTAATGTAAAAGGCTAAACAAAACTGGCTCTCTTTGTAGACCGCTTTGCGTCCTATTGCAGGTTACAGTATCTGATTATTTACATGAAATGCTAGGTTTCATGAGAAATGAACAAATATGACCATACTCTCAAAAGGATGGATTGATGTTTTCACTATTCTTATGCGATACCGCCAGGATTCCAAGAATAATTTTGTAAATTATGATTGGGCTCTTATTTCTGAATCGTTACTCGTCGACTATAACACCCTAATGTCGTAGTTTCATTGTCAAACTATTATTGCCTTGATGAAAGCCTAAGTGCATGTCAGAAAAAGCTGTCGGCATTGAATAAAATAGAACAAAGTGAAATTTTCATCGTGTCCTACAAAGATTTGTACCTGAAGATACATAAAAATTTCGTAATAAAAAAAATGTATCTAAAATAGTACATGCATACATACATAAATATTATATATATATATATATATATATATATATATATATATATATATATATATATATATATATATATATATATATATCCCTTTCTGGGTGAAATACCTTAACGTGGTGAAAGGGTTTGTGTACAGTATTGCCATGATCGGGAAAGCAGACTGGTCAAAAACACCCATACTAGGTTGGTTTCCTATGAGCGATCAGATAAAAGTTTCTCACCATCACCAATCCACACAAGCCAGTGATGAAAACTGGCTAAATCAGACACTTATAGGCCTTCGTCCTGCAGTGGACTAGAGACAGCTGCATTTGTTGTTGTTGTTGTTGTCGTATGTATGTAAATATACATATACTGTATGTATATATATATATATATATATATATATATATATATATTGTATACAATATAAGGGAAACATATATATATATATATATATATATATATATATATATATATATATATATATATATATATATACATACATATATACATATGTATGTTGTATATCATATAAGGGAAAGTTTTTGTTTTTAATTGTACGGAATGGGCGAATGAATAAAAATTACCACAATAAAATAGAATATAGAATAACACCCACAATGCCAAATAAGGATCTTTTTAAAACGTTCTAAAAAGATAAAAAGAAATCTCAGCCAACCTTCCAGCGGAAAAAAAAAATTCCCAGCAGCATTTGGATTGCCCTATAAGCCTTTGATCCTAAGGATAAGGGCACTGAACGAAAGAAGGAAACTTATGTCTCTGTTTTCTTAAATAACATAAAACTATTTATAAGTTTTAAAAGAGGACTGCAGAGTTTGGCCTATAGTTAAAACTTAAATGTCGAGGTATTTGAGAAATTTATAACTATGGCAAGTTGGTTTGTATTTGGATGTAAAAATAGTAATAAATATATATTTCATAATGAGGAATTAATGGGAAACACAGAGAGGGCATTTTCACATAACGCGCAAACATACAAGCATCTAAAAAAAAAAAAAATGACAATACTGACAGGGGACAGTGTTGAAAAAAGAAGAAAGAATCAGTAAATTTTTTTATAGTTCATCTAGGAATCTACAGATATTTCATCAAAGGGTAACAGAAAAAACACATAAAAAAAAACTATCAGATATTTTTCTACTCCTGTGGCAAAGAGATATATAAACAGAATCCTCTTCACAAGTACCAACCATAAATAACGTACATACACACAGAAATTATGGTGATAAAAATTCCCCTTTTATCTTTCAAGGTATTTTCATGCAAAAAAAAAAAAAAAAAAAAAAAAAAAACTCTTGATATCCCGCCATTAAATAAAAAATTCTCTTGATATCCCACCATTAAAAAAAAAAACTCTTGATGGCCCGCCATTAAAAGAATTTCTCTTGATATCCCACCATTAATAAGAAAAAAGTCTCTTGATATCCCACCATTAAAAAAAATCTCTTGATATCCCATTAAAAAAAAAAAAAATAATAATTCTCTTGATATCCCACCATTACAAAAAAAATCTCTTGATGGCCTGCCATTAAAAGAATTTCTCTTGATATCCCACCATTAATAAGAAAAAAGTCTCTTGATATTCCACCATTAAAAAAAAATCTCTTGATATCCCATTAAAAAAAAAAAATAATAATTCTCTTGATATCCCACCATTACAAAAAAACCTCTTGATGGCCCGCCACTAAAAGAATTTCTCTTGATATCCCACCATTAATAAGAAAAAAGTCTCTTGATATCCCACCATTAAAAAAAAAAATCTCTTGATATCCCATTAAAAAAAAAAATAATAATTCTCTTGATATCCCACCATTAAAAAAACCTCTTGATGGCCCGCCATTAAAAGAATTTCTCTTGATATCCCACCATTAATAAGAAAAAAGTCTCTTGATATCCCACCATTAAAAAAAAAAATCTCTTGATATCCCATTAAAAAAAAAATAATAATTCTCTTGATATCCCACCATTACAAAAAAATCTCTTGATATCCCACCATTAAAAAAAAATCTCTTGATATCCCATTAAAAAAAATCTCTTGATTTCCCACCATTAAAGAAATCTCTTGATATCCCATTAAAAAAAAAAATTCTGTTGATATCCCACCATTATAAAAAAATCTCTTGATATCCCACCATTAAAAAAAATCTCTTGATATCCCATAAAAAAAATAATAATTCTCTTGATATCCCACCATTATAAAAAAATCTCTTGATATCCCACCATTAAAAAAAATCTCTTGATATCCCATTAAAAAAAAAAAATTTCTCTTGATATCCCACCATTATAAAAAATCTCTTGATATCCTACCATTAAAAAAAATCTCTTGATATCCCATTAAAAAAAATAATAATTCTCTTGATATCCCACCATTAAAAAAAATCTCTTGATATCCCATTAAAAAAAAAATAATAATTCTCTTGATATCCCACCATTAAAAAAAAATCTCTTGATATCCTACCATTAAAAAAAATCTCTTGATATCCTACCATTAAAAAAAATCTCTTGATATCGTACCATTAAAAAAAATCTCTTGATATCCTACCATTAAAAAAAATCTCTTGATATCCAACCATTAAAAAAATCTTGATATCCTACCATTAAAAAAAATCTCTTGATATCCTACCATTAAAAAAAATCTCTTGATATCCCACCATTAAAAAAATCGCTTGATATCCTACCATTAAAAAAATTCTCTTGATATCCCACCATTAAAAAAAATTATCTTGATATCCCACCATTATAAAAAAAATCTCTTGATATCCCACCATTAAAAAAAAAAAACTCTTGATATCCCACCATTAAAAAAAAATCTCTTGATATCCCACCATTAAAAAAAATTCTCTTGATATCCCACCATTAAAAAATATTATCTTGATATCCCACCATTATAAAAAAAATCTCTTGATATCCCACCATTAATTTCGTTCGTTAATGAACTACGTCATTACGAAAAAAAAACCGATGAAATCTTACCTTCCTCTTCCTGAAAAAGATTGACCCTCGCTTTCTCCTCTTGCGAGATTCCGGGTCGTCTTCGTATTGGTAATTAGATCTGGAATGGAGAGAGAAAAAATAGAATAAAATGGGGATAACAGTCTGACATTTTCTATTCTTATTTTTCTCCGAGTATGAATAAGGAATAACATGTTATCGCCTTCTAACTCTCGGGCAGAAAAAGATGAAGACATTAATTTCGGATATGAAATAGCGTTGAAAGTAAAGAAAACCTTTGTCAGTAGGTTTTAAAAATGACCCACAAAAACTTTATCCTTGGAAGAACTTCCTAAAGAGAAGGATATATGAGTAGCAGAATACTGAAAAGAGGGGCAATTGATGGCAATAATAGAAAAAGGTAATCAATATCATTTGTAGTAATGTTGATGGCAGTGGTAGTAGTAATAGTAGTAAACACTTTTTATGGATAATTCCACATTAACGATACATACGAACACCCCATCGAAGATATGAATAACTTGTTCATATATATATATATATATATATATATATATATATATATATATATATATATATATATATATATATATATTATATATATATATATATATATATATATATATATAAAAGCCAAGAGTGAAAGGGGACGACTTTGAACTAAAAAGAAATACATTGAAGTACAGTTGGACACATGAATTCCTAGCACACTTCGCTCTGAAGAATTGCAAGCTATCACAGTCTCGCCGCGCGGCGAGTAACCAAACAGATAGTGGAGGGAAAGATGGCCGGGCAGTAAGGGTGTGACAGGGTGCACTTCCTCAAAGCTAGGCGAGCCTGGAATTCCTGTGTCCAACAGTACCTTAGAGCAAATGCTATCAAGTATGATTTGACAATTGACTAGGAATGATTCAGTGTCTATACTTCCAGGGAAAAGCCATAACAAGAGCGCCCCCCCCCCCAAAAAAAAAAATAAAAAAATGTGAAACTTCTTCACTTTCAAGCAGTGAATAACTTGATTATTAGCAATCCAGGATGATCAGCCCTTACGATCTTCTCCAATCTTGGCTGCCAGGAACACAAATCTTGTAAGGACAAAAATGGCACAACCTGTAATTTTCCAAAGAAATGGGCTTAAATTTCTTCAATGGTCGTCGTTTCTCTCGCTGATGGCAAGGCTGATAACCTCGGGCCCACGGATTAATAATATTAGAGCGTACGTACCTCTAAATGGATCATGTCAAAATGAACATTAATTTATCTAAGGACAATTTAGGACAAAGAGACCTTTCGGAGACGCACTCCAAGGTACTTATCCTGATCAGGACCTTTCGTAAAACCATTACTCTGCTATCAAAATAACAAAGAATACCAAACCAAATACATTTTATCATAGTTTTAAATATAATCAAAATACAAACTAAAATAATAAAAAAAATAAAATAAAACAAAATACAAACTTAAAATATGAAAAAACAAGAATATGAAAACTTAAAATTATACATACGTATGCAATGCAAAAAGCTACAAAAACAAGAGTGGAAAAAGAGTTAGATTGGAAGGAGAATTTACTTTTATAGTTGCACGTCATTTTCTTCGAAAACGGGAGGGGGTGTACCAGCCAAGTCACGCTCATTTATGTCACGACAAGTGATATTCATTCCTTGAGCGCAAGACCGATATGGATTATGTTATTTAACTTAGTTTCTAATCTCTTCATGGATTAGTAGCTGGTGCGACATCCAAATTTAACATATAACATTGCACTTTCGCGTAGAGATGGTTATTGCATGATATGCTACTTTTATTAAAATATGACAGCTTAGATTAATCCTAGAGAGAGAGAGAGAGAGAGAGAGAGAGAGAGAGAGAGAGAGAGAGAGAGAGAGAGAGAGAGAGCGTTGTGTGGTCAATGATTCCATATAGTTTTAAGGAGCTCCCAAGTTTTTTTTTTTTTTTTTTTTTTTTATAACTCATTCGCCAACCCTTGTCTCATTTTCAGCCTTTCCTTTCATCAGGCCATCTATTCCTAACAATCCCTCTAATGGCATTGCCCTCTGTAAAAACTTAATTTACCTGTAAATCCAGTAATCCTGTATTTGCTTCATAAGTGTTTCTGATTTTATCATCTCGTTTCTCCGAGCACTTAATCTCTAAAACTCCTTTGCTACTGAGTGAAAGGAAAAAAATCTAGGAGACATCTGCCAGCCATGCTGTTTAATAGAAACCAAACATAATACAAACAGGATCAGTGCCCAGGTAAACCTCTTTACCCTAGTTCAGGTCAAGAAGGACCAGACAATAACTAGTGTTTTTCATCTAATGAAATATGTCGGACCGTAAACGTGACAAAATCATGCCCTACAGATTGCAAGTCATTAACCTTTAAAATCAATCTTCACCTCTTTTCGTTTTTCTAAGCAAGCATGACCTAACTATCGCTAATGGAGCTAATATGCTAGTGACCCTTGACCTTTGGTTTTATAAATATTTCTACTTAAACTTATTGAACAAAGGCGAAGACGTCCTTTCATACTCAGAAAATAATTATTGTTGAGTAATCTCTAGAAGAAAAAAAAAACTCGTAATTAAAACAGGAAACCAGAAGTTGTGAGAGACGAGTTATTAATTCCCCTTGGTGACAACGTTCTCATCAAAAGTTTAATTACATCTTGTCTACGCAAATAAGACATGCTCGGAGATCTTAGCCATGTCAAATACAACGGATCTGGCTTTCTTTATTGGTCCTGCTCTGATTTTTTATTAGTACGTGAAATTTTATCATCATTATTATTATTGCCATAGTCCATCTGTGATGATAAAGCAACAGACCCGAGACTAAAATTTACAATGTGATATAAAATTAGGATAAACAAATTAATGAGCTAAAGAATATAAGAGAACCTTCAGAAGTTTCCCATGGAATTTTCGTGACTACAACAGGCTAAATTAAAGAAATTTTTGAAGGTCACCCCAGTTGCATAGCGTACCAGATTGTAAGATCTTTATTAACGCCACCCAAGCTTGCTGTAATCTCAGTACAAACACATTAACTCCATTTCTTCTCGGAAGATAAGTTACACGTCACAAGGCAATGATTATCAACTGGAGACTTATAGTGAATAACTTGTTAAACGTCAGCAAATATTAGTTGCTACATTATTTGATGAACCAATTATACAAGTAAAACGATGATAGCATTAAAACAAATAAAGTTAATTATGAAGCATATAAGCCAAAGAATAACATTTACTTTACTAAATGTTCAATTCCCATTTTTGCCAAGTTTCAAACAAATACCCATTGATCTTGCTCGAGACTAAGAGGGAGGGTTGCCGGCCTGAGGCATTGTACTGTACGCATCAAATATGATGAAGGGCAATATGATGGAAAAAGGTAAAATAATATTACCAGAACGCAATAAGGTCTTGCCAATCACGAAAACTACTTTTGGTAATTGGTTGAAAAAAAAAAAAATCCAACTAGCATTCAGACAAACAACCCCCTACGAAACACCTTCAAGGGGAAACGTCAATTTAGTAATTGAAAAGTGAATGATTTTTTTTTTCTTTTTATAAAAAAGCTCTTCAACTAAAATTAAATATAACCTATTTTACCATCATCATCATCGCCTCCTTACGCCTATTAACGCAAAGGGCCTCGGTTAGATTTCACCAGTCGTCTCTATCTTGAGCTCTTAATTCAATACTTATTCATTCATCATCTCTTACTTCGCGCTTCATGATCCTGAGCCATGTAGGTCTGGGGCTTCCAACTCTTCTAGTGCCTTGTGGAGCACAGCTGAACGTTTGATGAACTAATCTCCAAAGAGAGAATTTAGCCATACAAAAAATAAAATCAATTTTAAAAATGATAAAACGACAATGAAACTTTTCACTTAGTAAAAGAAAATAAAACTCTCACTAGGAAAGGAAGATATTTTATAAGCGAGTTTCGTCTATTTTACTTAAAGAAGAGAAACTAGGCCCTGACATCATATTATTATTATTATTATTATTATTATTACTAGCCAAGCTACAACCCTTGTTGGAAAAGCAAGATGCTATAACACCAAGGGCTCCAATAGGGAAAAATAGTCCAATGAAGAAAGGAAATAAGGAAATAAATAAATGATGAGAACAAATTAACAATATATCATTCTAAAAACACTAACAGCGTGAAAACAGATATGCCCTATATAAACTATTAACAACGTCAAAAACATATATGTCATATATAAACATTAAAAAGACTCGTCTAAACATAAATCAATGGTCATTACATTACCATAAACTCTAAGGTCCTAAAGAAATTTATAGCACGCTGGGGTCCCCTTGACGTTAAAAGGATTTTAACAGTTAAAAGTTCTCCGAAATTCAAACGCCCTCTCCAAAGGATTCAATCCGATCCAATGTTCCTGACATAACAACCTTACGGCGTTCTTACGAACCACTATTTTTGGATATATAAAAAGCCGATTCACTCTTTCCTTTTATAACCTGGTTCTCTGGCTCTGAGAGAGAGAGAGAGAGAGAGAGAGAGAGAGAGAGAGAGAGAGAGAGAGAGAGAGAGAGAGAGAGAGAGAGAGAGAGAGAGAGTTTACGAATCAATATTTTTTTTATAAAAAATTAAGGTTATGAATAATAATCAGGCTTTAACTCTGGCCATATGAGAGAGAGAGAGAGAGAGAGAGAGAGAGAGAGAGAGAGAGAGAGAGAGAGAGAGAGAGAGAGAGAGAGTTTACGAATCAATATTATTTTGATAAAAAAAGTATGGTTATGAATACTAATCAGGCTTTAACTCTGGCAATGTGAGAGAGAGAGAGAGAGAGAGAGAGAGAGAGAGAGAGAGAGAGAGAGAGAGAGAGAGAGAGATACGAAATATAAGATTAAATTAAAACACACTTACGTCAGTAAATTGTTTTAAGCCACATGAGATAAAATCTAAAACGAACTTTCTCGATTACAAGCTGAGCATCAAAATAACGTGAACTATTAGCAAAGAAATAGCACTTGTC
>NC_090766.1:47077763-47082763 GCF_036898095.1 Palaemon carinicauda | reverse complement strand
AAAAAGTGGACCTTAAATACTGTATTTTTGGCCTTTTTTATAATCATGGGTTGGCCTTTTAAAGCTGTGGTTGATTAGAAGTTGGCCTTTTCTCGTTTAGAAAACTTGGCAACCCTGCTTTCATACAATCACATAGAAACTACAAGAGATGCCGAGACGGAAAAACTGAATTCAACCTAAAAGTCATTCATTTATAAAACAGTCGGTTTCCTATAACCTTTTTATTTCTGTTCCCTTCCCCCATTCAAAAGAAAAATAATCTTTGTAGATTAATCTTTCAGAATAATAGCCAAAGGAAGATTTACAAGACGAGGTTATTAATCTTTTATTCCATATTTATATCTTTTGATAGTGATTCCAGAGTTATTCACTTACCATTCTCTCTCTCTCTCTCTCTCTCTCTCTCTCTCTCTCTCTCTCTCTCTCTCTCTCTCTCTCTCTCCTCATTCAAGTGAAAGCTATTTTGATTGCCTTGATTATTATACATAGTATATGTTATTTAATTTTGAATAATAATAATAATAATAATAATAATAATAATAATAATAATAATAATAATAATAATAATACTAAGCTTATCTAAATTGTATCATATAACTCAAGTAACTACAGTAGCTTGTCTCATGACCATAAAAGGCATCTCAAAACATATTACTTTACTATCAACTTAAGACTGACTGACATTCTATTCTGACCTGGTGTTACAACACCATATAACGAAACTTAAAAATAAAATTAGCAGAATTTTCTTTTTAAACTTTTCGTAATGAAACGATTAATAAAACTGTTAATTACGAACGAAATTTTTAAAATAAAATCAATACTTGAAAATAGATTTAGTGGAAAATAATTCCGGGATAAAACATTACTGATAAAATGTTTGATGAAATCCATAAATACCAGAAGGATATACACATTCTTATAAAAACCAGATCAGTCCCTTTATCCTAATTGATCTGGACAATAAAGAAGGGACATAGCAATAAGATAGAAACAGGAAAAGAAACCACATACTGGAAAAGAAATCACTTAGATACTCAAATGATCTGGACAATAAAGAAGGGACATATCAATATGATAGAAACAGTAAAAGAAACCACATACTGGAAAAGAAATCACTTAGATACTCAAATGATCTGGACAATAAAGAAGGGACATAGCAATAATAACAATAAGATAGAAACAGGACAAGAAACCTCACACTGAAAAGAAATCACTTATTCAAAACAAACTCAATAGAAAACCATCCGGTCAGAAGCATTAACCATTAAAGATGAAATATGACTTATAGACAACATAGATATAACACTATTTTGTTAAAAACAAATCAACAAGATTTCTGCCTTCCTATGTTAACGGATTTATAAGAGGAAAATGCATACTAATAATTTGTTTATTATGGCAGTCTGTAAGCGGTGATTAGAAAACCATTTCAAAAAGTATTCATCGTGTGTGTTGCAAAGCTAAGAAAATTATAGGAATAAATCATATATCTTACAAAATTCTATATATTAACCTATTTTCTCTGTATAAAATAATTGAAAGACCCATTAAAATCGACACCAAAATGCAGTACATGCTACTTACCTTTATTTTTTTTCTTCTTTTTTTGGAACATAACGGACTAATACTAAAAATCATGAAGGCCAGTGTAGAAAAGGCCAAAACTCAATATATATATATATATAGAGAGAGAGAGAGAGAGAGAGAGAGAGAGAGAGAGAGAGAGAGAGAGAGAGAGAGAGAGAGAGAGAGAGAGAGAGAGAGAGAGAAAAAAAAAATATCTACAAAAGTGCAAACCACCTCAAACAGGCCCATCCACTATCCATAACATCAATGGCCTGAACACATCCCCCAAAATACTACAGAAACAGAACCAATAGAAAAAAAACACATAAAAAAAAGTACACTTACAACTTTTTGGGAATGATATTACGCGGAACGTCAATGACATGGTGAGGGGGGAAAATGGTGAGCGAGGGGATGTTGGTGATCGTTGGGGAACGTAGGGTGGGTGACGTTGGAGACGGGAGATGCGGTGGTGGGTGGAGTGTTGGTGCTGGTGGGACTGCTGCAACCGCTGTTGACCGATATGCTTCTTGCCGTCCATATTCCTCCCACCTTCCGGGGGGGAGGTGTAGATAGGGGCTGGTATTCCAAGCTCAAGTCTGTGTCTGTTTCGCTTAGAAGGACTCTGTCAGTTGCACGCATACAGACAGATGCATGGACACAGGACAATGGTAGGAGGGCGAGGGGAGGGGTGGGGGTTAAGGAGTTAGTACAAGCATGGCAACATTAATGGCAATAAGCATAACAAACAAGCTACAGTCTACAACTTACATAAATATACTTATATACTGTACAGAGATGCATAAAAACAAAGCAATATGCAACTTAAAAAATAGATAAAATGCAAAATGAATGTTAATATGACAAAGGCATAATATACAAAATGGGTGCATAACATATATGAATGTACATAAATGTTTCAAAACACAAAATGTTAAAATACATGTCCTATAAGAATGAAACTAATGGAATTTAGAATAGCGTCCAGAGAGAGAAACTAATATCTACTGTAAATCTGACACCAATTACAACTGCAGTATCAATTAGATAAACTGAAATAACTGTCAATTGTTATTTCGCTCTACATGCAATGAAATGAATATTCATCTGCCCAAAACTATGCACACTGTCCACTGCTGGGATAGAGAGAGAGAGAGAGGAGAGAGAGAGAGAGAGAGAGAGAGATGAGAGAGAGAGAGAGAGAGAGAGAGAACTTGTGAATCCCATCCAATATTAAGAGAAACATTTCTGCTGGTTTCAATGTTAAAGGACAACCGATGCTAAAATGCCATTACTTAGAGAGAGAGAGAGGAGAGAGAGAGAGAGAGAGAGAGAGAGAGAGAGAGAGAGAAGAGAACTTGTGTATCCCATCCAATATTAAGAGAAACATTTCTACTGGTTTCACTGTTAAAGGACAACCGATGCTAAAATGTCACAACTCAGAGAGAGAGAGAGAGAGAGAGAGAGAGAGAGAGAGAGAGAGAGAGAGAGAGAGAGAGAGAGAGATAATGCCCTTTTCAATGAAAAAAGTGATTTATGTGAAGGGTGCCGGGGGGGGGGGGGGTTACCAGGCCTCAAAAGAGATGGATCATGCGTTCCATTGACCAACCAGCCAATCCACCCAGCAGAAATTGGCGACATAAATCAGGGCCATGATCCTCCATTTGTATTACCAAATTAATTTTGGGCTTAATTCATCTCCAAGTGACTTCCTCTTTGGTTTTGTCATAATGACTTAGTTCTGCAAACCCTCTGCTGATTAGAAGTGCAATAATCATTGGACGTTTGGATAGTGCTGCTATAATATTAATTAAAATCTTTATAATGAGTCTAATTTCCATTTCATTACTGATTCCTGGTACGCAAGGGCCTAGCAAATGGAGAGAGAGAGAGAGAGAGAGAGAGAGAGAGAGAGAGAGAGAGAGAGAGAGAGAGAGAGAGAGAGAAATATCATGAACCATAAAGAAAGAAGTTCAGATAATCAATGCTTCAGGTTCGTGACTAAAAACTCTTGCCTTTACTCCTATCTGGAGATACTTTAGTTCCGCAAAAATTAAGTTTTTAGTTGATCGCACTTTTCATAATATTCTTCAGAGAGAAGAAACATCTTTAATAGCATGCTTGCAACTTATTCTAGTTCTATTTCTGCCCGATATTTGTCCGTTTTGTCACACACACGAAATAATCAAAATAAATGTCATAAAATTGATATTGGTTACATATACCTCCTGTCTAGATCATTTATTCTTTTTACTCAAATGTCAAACCATCAGGATTCTATGGGGAATAGGAATATTTTTGCACCAAACGTTACCAGCCACATTCATAAATATAATTGAGATTTCCAACATAACCTTCGACTTTTTAATGAGTTTATGTAGATAGCATCGTAGTTCTAAATGAATAATAGCGTTTTTTTTTTTTTTTTTTTTGACGAGAAAATTTTCCTGAACTAAAATATGTTTAAATGGTCACTCTTGGAAAATTGAATGTGTGTGTTATCGCTATCTTATGTCTACTGAGTAGTGGGATTCAGAAGCAATGAAACCTCCAAAAGGGGGGGGGTGTTAATCTACGGAAAATACAAAGAATCTTCTATTTAGCTTGAACCACCAAACATCAATGACATGTAGCCTGCGGTAATGGGTTACAGTGAAGCCTGAGACCCGCCAGATGGTTATGGTAAAAACACAGCTATTTTAATTCTGACTCTATTACATGGAAAGACTGGGCCCGATAAGGAATTACAACTAAAAGCTCTCTAATCTTATCTAATTGCAAGGCAAATCCCTATCTCAAATCTAAATGAGTTTCCATAGTCTTTCAGTAACACCAAACTTCATTCAGGCGTTATCTACAGGTAGCTGTTACGACAGATAATTCCGAAATAATTCAAAATCAATTAATCTACACTCAACAGCTATCAATCCAACCCCTTGCAAGGTAGCCAAAGCCCTTTCTACTTTAAACATCGTAAGAAAATCGGTTTATGATGGTTTAACCGATATTCTAGCTGCCAGGCGTCTTAAAGACAAATAAACATGGGAAAACATGAAAGAATAATCTGGCTACAAATTCAAAGTCAGATTAGAAAGGCCTTTTTAAAATAAAAGCTCGTCTGCATAAGAATATGTATTAGGATTGTGTACTCAGTAATGTGCATTGCATTGAATACATAGCATAAATCACGAAGGATTAGTGGTAAAATATGCATTCTTTCAGAAAAGGTGAAGCAGTGACATTCAACATCAATATGCATGGGATGTTATCAAAGTAAACCCTAACGAAAGAGCCATGTCATGCAAAGAAAGAGCGAATAAAAACAAATGAAACGCGATCATTTTATATCAATCTATCGTAATAAAGAAAAAATTACGTCGCCTGATTCTCTCTCTCTCTCTCTCTCTCTCTCTCTCTCTCTCTCTCTCTCT
>NC_090766.1:47071916-47077263 GCF_036898095.1 Palaemon carinicauda | reverse complement strand
AAATTTTCTAACAAACTAGAACCTTGTTTCACATAAAAAAAAGTGCAAAAAGCATGATATTTTGGGTTTGCAAGCTTAATGGTGTAGAAAATCGTATATGTGTGTGTATATATAATATATATATATATAATATATATATATATATATATATTATATATATATATATAAACACTTTATAAATAATAACTTTCAAACATTAACATCTCAAGCAATCTGGCATAATTTTTAAGTAGTGGACCTTATCATCATAGGATTTATTCTATATACCTTCCATTTTCCCAAGGATAGGGCTTGTTCTCGGGCAGCTTAGCCTGGGGTCGGTTCATATGATATAAAAATGGAAAATATGTGAATCATATAACAATACCAGTGTGATTCTAGGTTATTATAAAAAACTGTCTTGCTTCACCACATCTCCCGTGGTTGGAAACGGGAAATGGGCGCTGATAAAACATATGTACGGCCAAGTCTTTGGAATAAAAGGATATAAGAAATTGTATGGTAATGCAAGGCCCGGTCTTATCTATAATATTCATTAGAAACCTTAAATATTTACTGAAAAACAGGATATACAAACATAAAAATGAAACTAATAAATTAAACAAGAACTGCAACCATACTCTACAAAACTTTTCACGCTTTTTTTTTTTTGGGGGGGGGGCGCCAGCAGAGAAGAAAGGAATTGCTATGATTCACAAAGGGAGATTTGCTATATATCCAAATCTCATTTGCATTCTCTATCTCGCTTCCAAGAAAACAATACCATTCCCAAGTTTAATCTCTGGGAGAGGGGAAATGAACGATGAATATCAAGATACCATTACCTAAATTTGAATTCATGAATTTTACTTTTGTTTTCGATAAAAAATTCATGAAATATAGCTCAAATGGAAAAAAAGATCCGATTCTACATTATATTTACTAAGGGGAGAGAGAGGAGAGGAGGGAGGAGGAGAGAGGGAGAGAGGAGAGAGAGAGAGAGAGGAGAGGAGGAGAGGAGAGAGAGAGAGAGAGAGAGAGAGAGAGACCTGGATCTCCCGGAAAAAAAACATTGAATTCCAATACCATAGAATGCCAATTCGAGACCTTCGTAGGGGGGAAAAAAGAGAAATGCTGGGCGTATGTCTCTTATCTTGAATTCTAAAATAAACAAAATAAATATATGAACATTGTAAGAGTTATTCAACCTTGTAGCAAGCGATAAAGGTCTGGGGGAATAGGTTACAATGATGTTGGATATCATTATTATTATCATTATTACTAGCCAAGCTACAACCCTAGTTGGAAAAAGCAAGATGCTATAAGCCCAAGGGCTCCAACAGGGAAAAAATAGGCCCAGTGAGGAAAGGAAATAAGGAAATAAATAAATGAGAATAAATTAACAATATATCATTCTAAAAAAAGTAACAGCGTCAAAACAGATATGTTCTATATAACTATTAACAACGTCAAAAACAGATATGTCATATACAAACTATAAAAAAGACTCATGTCAGCCTGGTCAACATAAAAATATTTGCTCCAACTTTGAACTTTTAAAGTTCTACTGATTCAATTACCCGATTAGGAAGATCATTCCACAACTTGGTCACAGCTGGAATAAAACTTCTAGAATACTGTGTAGTATTGAGCCTCATGATGGAGAAGGCCTGGCTATTAGAAGGTGAATAAATCTCAGTACGACAATAAAACTCGAACGTATGAAAGGGTCCTATTATTTTAATACGAAAAAATATCTATATCAATATTCGTACACCAAATCCACCTGCCGATCAAAGTTATCAATCATGAAATGATGCTTACAAAAGTGTTGACCTGACTGGCTAAGATTGCATACCTTCCTTATAATAAAGGGAGTCTATTATCTTGAGAAAAAAAAAATAATAGGTGACTAAGGAATCAAGTAATAAATAAAAAAATAATGATATCAAAAGTTCAATGTCTAACCTAAGTTACCACCTTACTCCTTATCCCCGAATAATACAATTAAAATCAACAACGCAGAACTAGAGTACAATGAACCGATGGTTTTCAGTATAAGAGAGGTCAGTTCTCTTTTCATAATGGTTAATACCCAAGGCCATATATATATATATATAATATATATATATATATATATATATATATATATATATATATATATAATATATATATATTATGTGTGTGTGGTGTGTGTGTATGAATAAACAACCCACTGCCGTACTCTACAGAACAATCACACTCTAAAGCCGTGCTCGGTGCGTGTTCGCGAACAAAAGCGAGAATGAACAAAGCTCAAGAGTATAGAACTACATTTGGTATTTACTAAGAAACGTCTTCCAACATTAATATTTTACTAAGAAATGTCCTCTCTCTAGTTCTGGTATACAATAGGGAATATTTGTCAATATTTGCCGTATATCCAAAAATGTCTCCAAGTATTTGTTCTGTGTAGGCCTAGTTGGTATAAAAAAGAAAAATGTCACCCAGATTTTGCATTTTATATGAATATGTATAACGGCAATTGACATTTATTGGGGAAATTTTCACGATTCATCTTTAAATGGTAAAGGACACTCTCTCTCTCTCTCTCCTCTCTCTCTCTCTCTCTCTCTCTCCTCTCTCTCTCTCTCTCTCTCTCTCTCTCTCTCTCCCAAATCTTACAATAATCATTTTTTTTAGCGAGGCAGATTTGCACCGACTCGCAAACGGTGCCCTTTTAGCTCGGAAAAGTTTCCTGATCGCTGATTGGTTGGATAAGATAATTCTAACCAATCGGCGATCAGGAAACTTTTCCAAGCTAAAATGGCACCGCTGCGAATCGGTGCAAATGCGCCTCATTAAAAGAAATTGACTATAGTGTATCCATGTTAATCAGGCGGGCCTCTTCTCACCGATTCAAATGGAATTTCCCTCGAATTCTTCCTAGAAAAAGGCATGGATGATTCCTTTAATTTCGGGGTTTGGTGCTATGGAGCCACGGTGTTGAGACTAAAGATACAAGAGTGTTGCTAATTGATAATAAGGCTAGGGGTAAGAGTTAACGAAAATTTACTTGGCTTAGCGCTTTTAAAGGTTTCAAAGTTTAAAGGCCGCTCATTAACGGTTGATGCAAGGGATAGCGACAATGCCCTATAGTCCATTTCTTTTAGCGAGGCATATTTGTACCGACTCGCAGCGGTGCCCTTTTAGCTCGGAAAAGTTTCCTGATCGCTGATTGGTTAGAATTATCTTGTCCAACTAATCAGCGATCCGAAACTTTTCCGAGCTAAAAGGGCACCGCCGCGAGTTGGTGCAAATATGCAATCGCTAAAAGAAATGGACTATAGTTACTACCCATTAATACATACGACAAGAGCCTAAGGCCAATCTTCACCCAAGCTATGAACAGGAAGGGTTAGGCAGATGGTTGTTGATAACTCATCAGGTAGTCCTACAAGCTCCCCCAAACTACCCATCCTTAGCTCAAAAGGATGGTGAGGTTACAAACTATACAGGAAATTATCCAACTTGAGAGAGTCTCGAATCCCAACCCATCCAATCACCAGACAGGGAAGTTTCCACAACCTATTCCTTTACCTTTTTATATGCAACATGTCTAGTCATTGCCTACTTGGGCTAACAGAGTGATACGTTACTATATTATTTTCTTGGTTACCAAACAAGATATATTATATATATATATATATTATATATATATATATATATATTATATATATATATATATATATATATATATATATATATATATGACGTCATCTTCCCAGCATTTCAAGTAAATGCGTCTGCAAGTACAGAAAATTACATACACATACAAAACACACACGTGTGAAATACATACATACATACATACATATAAATATATATACTATATATATATATATATATATATATATATATATATATATATATATATAAGGAAGAGAAGACGATGCATTGACGAACTAAGAAAGTTTGTGGATGTACACTAGCACAGAAAGGCCATAAACAGACACAAGTGAAAGGAAATATCTGAGGACTTTGTTCTTCCGTGGACTAGTAACTGCATTTATATAAATAAATATATAATATATATATATTATATATTATATATGTAGTATATATTTAATATATATATATATATATATATATATATAATATATATATATATATATATATATGGTGTGTTGCGATTTGTATATAAAATTAAGTTTTGTAAACGCATTTACTTGAAATACTGGTTAGAGGAAGATATGCTATTTCTAGTTTGGTCATCAAGAAAATAACAATTATGAGTGTGTGTATATGTGGGCATATATAATATATGCATCAAGCTAAGAAAGGAAAATAACAACTTGATTGAAGATGGTACTTTGCGAGTGTGACGTTGTTAGCATGACAAGTCCTAACTCCAATAAAATCTCTAGTTTTTTTGTCTTGGTTTATATATGTTTATACACACACAAACACATACAACATACATAATATATATATATATATATATATATATATATATATATATATATGTGTGTGTGTGTGTGTGTGCGTGGTGTGTGTATTAAATATATATAAATATATATATGCATATATATATACATATATACTTAAAATAAATTGTGTGTGCTAGAGACAAACAACATATTACCATGTCTAAGCTACCATATTATATAATGTACATCTATTAAGCTAGTATTTTACCAAAATGTGAATTCCTCCTCCGAAATAAATTCGTTGCAATAATTCTACGATAAAAGAAGCCGACAGCTAAAACATAGCATCTCTCTCTCTCCTCTCCTCTCTCCTCTCTCTCCTCTCTCTCCCTCTCTCTCTCTCTCTCTCTCTCTCTCTCTCTCTCTCTCAAGATATCGCCTCGAGAAAATGTTGCGCAACGGATTGCAGAAATATGCAAAAAAGGCGGTATATCTCTGAAAATAAATCCTTGCAGAGTGCTCTAATGATGCAGAAAAAGTCTTTATGGGATGCGATAGTGCATTATCCAGTTAAAATTCCCCTCGTTACTCCCTTCTATAGAACGTTGCGAGATTTTTAAAAGGGGAACATTGCGATTTCAACATCAGTAATGGGTATAACTTGACAATATCAAATTCATATTAATTAAATTCTCTTTACGACTGTTCGCTATTATATTATCATTTAATGAGTTGATATTATTATTTTTATTATTATTATTATTATTATTATATATTATTATTATTATAATTATTATTACAAGCTGTTGTTTGTAACTTTTTATGTCTCATCGCGACTACTGCTAACAAACATTAAAGTCTGAAAGATATGTTTTTATATTTATTATCATTATATATAGTACAAAACTTGTCTCCTTCTGATCCCTTTTTATAATGATTAATTACAGACATTATCATCA
>NC_090766.1:47061916-47064416 GCF_036898095.1 Palaemon carinicauda | reverse complement strand
TCCTAAGGGTAAATAATTGAAGAAGCCTCTACTTTATGGTGAGATTTAACCCGGCCAATGGGCTGCGGTGGCCTATTGGAAACGTCCCTACCTGGCGATCTGCAAGACAGGTATTCGAGTACTGCTCAAGCTTGATACTTTCTTGCATTGTCTGCAGCCTATCCATCCTTGTGAGCTAAGGATGTGGTTTTTTGGGGGGAGAGTCTATAGGTCTACCTGCTTAAGTCATCTGCAGCCATTGCCTGGCACTCCCAATTTCTAGCTTGAGTGGAGAGGGAGCTTGGGCGCTGATCACATGTATATATAGTCAGTCTCAATGTTATGTTCACTGTCCCTTGCCTTTGCCATTCATGAGTGGCCTTTAAACCTTTAAATGGCAGGGCGATGTTACTAAGACAAATGGATGTCTGGAACGGTACCTTTACGCCAGCAAGCTAAGATGTACAGGAATCAATTAGGTTATCAAAATATTTTTCCCATGGACCAATATATACTTACACTAGCTATTCAGTAAAACATAAGAAGGAACTAAATAAAATACCACGCTCAACCTTTTCTAATTCACCTTCATTCGTCATTGTCTGACGTAAAGGTGTTCGGTTCATATGGACAATCGCTTCACTGAGTAAATAACAATGGTGTAGGTTTACCCTTCTAGTTTATTACATGCCTCTTCTCACCGGCATATCTATTATCCGTTCTTGATTTATAAACTATATGGATTGGTTTTCCTAAGTATTTTTTCTTTTATTAAACTAATATTTGTAAACAGATTTCCGCCGTTACATATAAAATCTGCCCTTATTTTACAAATAAATATCGCGGCATTTGTCCATAGAAAAGACCCTCAACCTTGCGAGAGGATTTATGCATTTATACTGGCCTCAAAGCACAAATAAAAGAAGTAATTAAAGCATAAAGAAAAGGTATAGAGGCACAAATAAAAAACTCAAAATATAAATAAAAGATAGATAGATAGCACGAATAAGAAACACTCAATGTGTGAACAAGAAGGGAGCTAGGCACAAAAGACCCCAACCACGAATAAGATGAGTATTCAAAGCATAAATAAGAAAAGGGTTAATCCCGAAAATCAAGGAAGGAATAAAAACACACATAAAAGATGGGTTCAAAATATGAATTAGGGAACCCAAGGTACAAATAAAAAGGAATAAGCGTGCAGTTACCATTTTTGTAATGTAAAATCCTTTAAGTATTGGAACTTCAGCAAAAGGTTGAAGGCTGAAATAAGCGGTAATACGTCCACATGAGGACCAAAAGCAAAAGGTTACGTTACTCTAAGGTTCCAACTTACTTTAATCGTTTGCCAGCTAATAAAAATAAAAAACCTATGCTAAAGTAACTTGTTCACCAAGCTATTTTCTTAGTAGGCACATTCATGCTAAATGTTCGACTCTCACTGCAATTCCAATTTACGCTAGAATAAATCTTTTAAAAGTAAAGGCCACGCATGAATGGCCGAGACAAGGGACAGTCACACTGCCCTATCAAGCAGAACAATGCCCTAGAGACAACATATTACATACAATAAGCGCCCAAGCCCCTTCTCCATCCAAGCTAGGATCAAAGAGGGCCACACCATGGCTGCTGATGACTCAGCAGATAGACCTATAGGCTCCCCCAAATCCCCCATCCTTAGCTCACAAGGATGGTGATGTTGCAGCGACCCAAGGAACTAACGAGTTTGAGCCGGACTCGAACCCAAGTCTGGCGTTCACTAGGCAAGGACGCTACCACCCGGCCACCACAACCCTTTGCAGATACAAATCAAATCTAATGATATTTTCGCGTTACCAGCGAGATATAATTAATTTATATTATATTATTTTTTTCCTTTCGATTCTAGTTAATTACCTCATGAACCACCAAGCCGTGGAAACCCTCAGTTCTAAATCTCTATTTTTCTAATAGTTATAGAATTTCATTTTATCAATATCTTAATATTCTATATCATTCTAATATGCATCTTGCTATTAAAGACTTCATCAGTATTCCAATATTACCGTTCATAATTTCATCAATACTTTTATTATCACTTCTCAGGATTTCATTACTAATTTCACATTTCTCTTTTGACCACATAATTATAAAGTAATTAAGGCAATAACGAAATATAAATGCCTCATACCTTTTTTTAAACTGCTTCATTCTGCTATAGAATTTTTTCACAAAATTCATTGACAAAGTTAGAGATTTATTCATGTATCATTATAACATAATTTCATTAATTTTAGATTTCACAGAAAAATGATTCATTCCAGTCGGATGCTAAGAGAACCCTGATTGGTTCCCGATCGACGCTGCTTCAATGAAACATCCTTTGTTCCAGTGTGGAGTTGACTTGAGATACCAGATTTCTTACAGACCATAATCAACTCGTGAAAACTTGGTTTGTTCCAGTTCGATCATGACTCAGACATGATATATTTCAGCTCGATCATGACTCAGACATGATATGTTTTAGCTCGATCATGACTCA
>NC_090766.1:47049416-47056916 GCF_036898095.1 Palaemon carinicauda | reverse complement strand
GATTCGTTAATAAACTGATCAGATTATGAAATCCTTCTCCAAGAATTTCTACTTAGTGAAATATTAATCATTAAAGTCATTCCTTTTAGATGCTGTTTCCTTTCTAACGCCTTGATTTATTTCGTAAGTAAATTCTCTTCATAAGAAATTAAAACAATGGGTTGAAAAAAAACATTCTCTTATTGGGAGACAACTTCTATATGCGCATTATTCTTTGAGTCATGGAATTTATTCCATGACAAACTGGAAAAGAGGAGGAAAACATTAACTAAAAAACTATCAAAAGCATAAAGACGATGATGACAAACAGCCAAACTGTAATGTTTGGCTTTGACTATCCAAAGCTACTTTATTGACACATGCAATGTTCCGTATAAAAATCAATTAAAAGCAAAAAGGGAAAACAGCATGTTTGGAAGGTGGTAAAGAGTAACATGGGTATTTGCTAAACTTTGAAAAAAAATTAATTTTAGAAAATGGTCACACATAATAAGTTGTAACAACATAAGAAATACTAATACTAAATACATAAATCTTAATTGGTGGTTTGGGTTTGCTTGTGTTCATCATGAATAATGTCACTATTTTTCAACTTTAAATCCTATAACCAATGAATTCATAGAATAACTACTGGAAAATCGACAATCCAATTTACGAAACAAATTGGCATTTTCATTACATTGCCAAATAAGCTTTGTTGCAAATATCACAAAAAATTTTACTTTTGCATCAATCCTGATATAAAAAAATAAATCTGAATTGAAACAATAAAAACCATGGTCTCTAAATGTAATGAAACCTGGCATTGGTTGTAATAATAATAATAATAATAATAATAACAATAATAATAATAATAATGATTATTATTATTATTATTATTATTATTATTATCATCAATATCTAAGCTACAACCCTAGTTGGAGAAGCAGCATGCTTTAAGCCCAAGGGCTCCAACAGTGTAAATAGCCCAGTGAGAAAAGGATATAAGGAAATAAATAGAATACTAGAGAAGTAATTAAGAATCAGAATACTCTACGAACAGTAACAACATTAAAATAAATCTTTCATATACAAACTATAAAAACTTTGAAATAAAAAAAGTGGAAGAGAAAGATAGAATAGTGTGCCCGAGTGTACCCACTAAACAAGGGAACTCTCCTCTAAGATAGTAAAAGATCATGGTACAGAGGCAAAGGCACTACCCAATACTAAGGAAAAATGGTTTGATTTTGAATTGTCATCCTCCTAGGAGAGCTGCTTACTATAGCTAAAGAGTTTCTTCTACCCTTGCCAAGAGGAAAGTAGCCACTGAACAACTACAGTGCAGTAGTTAACCCCTTGAGCGAAGAAAAATTGTTTGGTAATCTCAGTATTATCAAGTGTGCGAGGACCTATGAGAATGTAGAAAAAATAGGCCCGACCATTCAGTGTATGTGTATGCAGGAAAAAAGAGCCGTAACCAGAACGAGGGATCCAATGTAACACGGTCTGGCCAGTCAAAGGACCCAATAACAGTCTAGCAGTAGTATCTCAATGGGTGGTTGGTGCCCTGGCTAACCCAGATGGGTCAACGATGGCACCGAGTGCAGGAAAAAGTTAGCATTTGCACAGTGAAATAAAAGTTAGGAGGGTGGACAGCAAGAAGGAAGAAATGGAGTGGAGAACAACGGTAAAGTAGTAAGCTAAATAGCTAGTATGGCTATAGCCAAAAGGACTTTGGCCAGTAAAAAAACACACTTCAACAATGTCTACTACTTTGGCTCCTACAAAGCCCCTTCACCAATGCCTACTACTCTGGCTAGTGCACAGACCCTTAAGCAACACCTACTTTAGTACTTTGGCAGCTGCGAACACACTTCAGCAATGTCTACTACTTTGGCCCCTGCAAAGCCCCTTCACCAATGCCTACTACTCTGGCTAGTGCACAGACCCTTAAGCAACACCTACTTTAGTACTTTGGCAGATGTGAACACACTACAGCAATGTCTACTAGTTTGGCCCCTGCAAAGCCCCTTCACCAATGCCTACTACTCTGGCTAGTGCAAAGACCCTTAAGCAATGCCTCGTATTTTGGCTGCTGAAAACACTCTTCAGAAATGTCTATTACTTTGTCCCCTGCAAAGAACCTTCATCAATGCCTAGTACTTTGGCTAGTGCACAGACCCTTAAGGAACACCTAATACTTTGGCCGCTGCAAACACACTTCAGCAATGTCTACTACTTTGGCCCCTGCAAAGCCCCTTCACCAATGCCTAGTACTTTGGCTAGTGCACAGACCCTTAAGCAACACCTAATACTTTGGCCGCTGCAAACACACTTCAGCAATGTCTACTACTTTGGCCCCTGCAAAGCCCCTTCACCAATGCCTACTTACTACTTTGGCTAGTGCACAGACCCTTAAGCAACACCTAATACTTTGGCCGCTGCAAACACACTTCAACAGTGTCTACTACTTTGACCCAGGCAAAGCCCCCTCACCAACACCTGCATTGTACTGATGAAGCGTACTGACAACACTAACCCTTTAGGAGATTAAGTGGTTATGCATCACCACTCTTGGAAGCGGTTACACGCTACAACTTTCAATTTCCATATAGATAATTCTACCTGTCTCCATCCATAAAATGTACAATTGTTGATTAATTCTTTCGTCCAGTGTCATCCCTCTATTATATCCTTCCTAAATTCATCATCATCATCTCCTCCTACGTCTATGGACCCAAAAGGCTCGGTTAGATTTCGCCAGTCGTCTCTATCTTGAGCTTTTAAATCAATACTTCTCCACTCATGATCTCCTACTTCCCGTTTCATAGTCCTCGGCAAAATAGGCCTGGGTCCTCCAACTCTTCTAGTGCCTTGTGGAGCCCAATTGAAGGTTTGGTGAATTAATCTCTCTTGGGGAGTGCGAAGAGCAGGCCCAAACCATCTCCAGTTACCCCTAACCATGATCTCATCCACATATGGCACGAGTAATCTCTCTTATAGTTTCGTTTCTAATCCTGTCCTGCCATTTAATTCCAAATATTCTTCTGAGGACTTTGTTCTCAAATCTACAAAATCTGTTAGATATTGTTTCATAGTCATACCACGACTCATGTCCATACAGTAACACTGATCTCCCTAAACTGATATATAGCCCGATTTTTAGATGTAATCTCAGGCGATTTGATAACTAAATTTTACTTAACCTAGACATTGTTTGATTTGCTTTTTTCAATCTTCCATTAGACTCGAATTCTAAAGATCCTGTATTGGAGATCATAGTCCCTAAATATTTAAATGATTCCACCTCATTAACCCTTTCTCCTTCCAATGACAATTCATTTTCCATTGCATATTCCATTCTCATCATCTCTCTTTCTTCTATTTATTTTAAGCCCAACCTAATGTGATATTTCATGCATTCTGCAAAGCAACCTTTGCAAGTCCTGTGGTGTTCTGATAATAAGGACAGCGTTATCAGCATACTCTAGGCCAGCTAATTTCCTGTCACCAATCCAGTCCAATCCTTCACCATCCCCAACTGTTCAATGCATTACAAAATCCATGAAAGGATAAACAACATAGGTGACAACACATTCCATTGGAGTACTCCACTGTTCACAGAAAATTCATTTGATAGGACTCCACTATCATTAACTTTGCACTTGATATGCTCATGAAGAGACTTAATTAAATTCTAGTATTTAAGAGGACCTCTATAATAACGCGGGACTCTCCACAAAATTGGCCGGTGCACAATATCAAAGGCTTTTTCAAAGTCCACAAATGACATCAAAAGTGGATTTCTATATGCTAGACATTACTGTACCACATGTCTTGAAATGAAAATATATATAAAAAAAATACTTTTTACTTCATAAGAAAAATATATTTTTTGTATTACATATTCTATAAAATCAATAGTAAGTTTAACATAATGTATGAAACTCATTCACAGATTTCTAAAAAGGTTAAAAATGTTTCTATAAAACGGAAAGAAAATAATATTCAATAGAAATTACAGAGATAAAACTAAAACGCGCAATAAATAATCTTCATTTTCTCTATAATTTTATGAGAAATAATTTAATTCTATCTATCGCTATGTCGAACACAGGCTTATGTAAACATCTCGAATTTCTAATGTCCTTCCTCGAGAGAGAGAGAGAGAGAGAGAGAGAGAGAGAGAGAGAGAGGAGAGAGAGAGAGAGAGAGAGAGAGAGAGAGAGAGAGAGCATTTCGAATTTCTAAAGTCCTTCCTCAGAGAGAGAGAGAGAGAGAGAGAGAGAGAGAGAGAGAGAGAGAGAGAGAGAGAGAGAGAGAGAAAAACATTTCGAATTTCTAAAGTCCTTCCTCAAGAGAGAGAGAGAGAGAGAGAAAAAAAAACATTTCGAATTTCTAAAGTCCTTCCTCAAGAGAGAGAGAGAGAGAGAGAGAGAGAGAGAGAGAGAGAGAGAGAGAGAGAGAAAGAGAGAGAGAGAGAGAGAGAAAGAGAAAAAAAATTTCGAATCTCTAAAGTCCTTCCTCGAGAGAGAGAGAGAGAGAGAGAGAGAGAGAGAGAGAGAGAGAGAGAGAGAGAGAGAGAGAGAGATATTTCGAATCTCCAAAGTCCTTCATCGATTGATCGAGAGAGAGAGATTTCGAATCACCAAAGTCCTTCCTCGAGAGAGAGAGAGAGAGAGAGAGAGAGAGAGAGAGAGAGAGAGAGAGAGAGAGAGACCTGCTACATATATCAGTCTAAAAACAAAACAGGCCATTTATTAAACAAAAACGTGGTAACTTACCAAAATATCAATCATGTCCATACATTTGGCCTAACGTCAAAGGTATACCAAAAAACGTTGGTGATAACCCTTTTTACTTGTAAATGAAACTCATTAAGGGATAACTTATCCATTTTACAAGACAAATTATTTAGCAAATCATCCACCTCTTTTCCACACGCGTACAAACACAACAGTTTATTGCAAATACCCATAAATCTACAATCAATATATGCTACCAAGAGCATAAGTATATAAGCTACCTACAGATTAGTATAGCATTTACCCATACAAACCCAATTATCCACGCAACAACATTTCCCTAAAAAATATACAGCAATTACCAGCAGAAAATATATGGCACCTATCTACAGAAGATACTGTATATGGCAGCAACCAAAAGAAAATATACGCAACTTACCAACAGAAGATACTGTATATGGCAGCAACCAACAGAAGATACTGTATATGGCAGCAACCAAAAGAAAATATACGCAACTTACCAACAGAAGATACTGTATATGGCAGCAACCAACAGAAGATACTGTATATGGCAGCAACTAACAGAAGATACTGTATATGGCATCAACCAACAGAAGATACTGTATATGGCAGCAACTAACAGAAGATACTGTATATGGCATCAACCAACAGAAGATATTGTATATGGCACCTACCAAAAGAAAATATACGGCACTTACCAACAGAAGATACTGTATATGGCAGCAACTAACAGAAGATACTGTATATGGCATCAACCAACAGAAGATACTATATATGGCAGCAACCAACAGAAGATACTGTATATGGCATCAACCAACAGAAGATACTGTATATGGCAGCAACTAACAGAAGATACTGTATATGGCATCAACCAACAGAAGATACTGTATATGGCAGCAACTAACAGAAGATACTGTATATGGCAGCAACCAACAGAAGATACTGTATATGGCACCTACCAAAAGAAAATATACGGCACCTACCAACAGAAGATACTGTATATGGCGCCAACCAACAGAAGATACTGTATATGGCATCAACCAACAGAAGATACTGTATATGGCACCTACCAAAAGAAAATATACGGCACTTACCAACAGAAGATACTGTATATGGCAGCAACTAACAGAAGATACTGTATATGGCATCAACCAACAGAAGATACTGTATATGGCAGCAACTAACAGAAGATACTGTATATGGCAGCAACCAACAGAAGATACTGTATATGGCACCTACCAAAAGAAAATATACGGCACCTACCAACAGAAGATACTGTATATGGCGCCACCCAACAGAAGATACTGTATATGGCACCTACCAAAAGAAAATATACGGCACCTACCAACAGAAGATACTGTATATGGCATCAACCAACAGAAGATACTGCATATGGCACCTACCAAAAGAAAATATACGGCACCTACCAACAGAAGATACTGTATATGGCACCAACCAAAAGAAAATATACGGCACTTATCCTAGAAAATAAAAAGCATTTACTGGCACACTTCCACAATAAATGTATAGTCTAAACTGTATGCTACTGCCCTTCAAAGGATGTGTACTAAAAAGCTAATCCTTCCCTGGCTTTCTCTGTTTACCTCTGCAATCAAACAAATGACTCGCACTAAATGAGGCTTCCGAGATAAGCAAATATTGACACTGCAGCGGCTCTCGCTTGTTTGTAGCAAGAAAAAATAAAACACACACACACACACACAATCTTTTGTCTCTCTCACACACACGCACAGACGCACACACAAAGGTGAACGCGAGTTAACGGACTGACCAAAGAGTACTAAAAACAGATTTAATGACAATACAGCACAGATTTGTGTAAGCTAGGTTAGGTTTAGCTTGGACACCGTACAGCAAAGTTGTGTTATCAACTTCGGAATGAAATAAAAAGGAGTTATTAACTTAAGCTATGAGATAAAATGAGCAATTATACTGGAAATTAAATTGAAATGAATCATCAGCTTTATCTTGCAAAATGATTAATATATAACACTAGAGAAACTCTGTGATTAATAGAAATAAAGTCATAAGTTATCAACTCAGAATGTTAAGAAATAGTATCTATCATATAATAAAATATTTAACTTAGTTCAAATCGTAAATTTAATTTAACAGGAAAAGGTTTGACTTCCATGAACCATACAATAAAAACGGAACAAGCCTGAGAAAAACAAACAATTAAATAGGATCAAGATTATAAAGTTGCTAATTATCCTACAAAATGTTTAGGTATACTAAACGAGAGCTGACGGTAAATGTCCGCAGTTGATATCAATGAAGCCTACACTTTCTTAGTCGGGTCGGTAACGAACTGCATGAGCTTAAAATTGCGATTTTCTTCTATTGTAATATTTTTAATAATTGTCAACTTAAAATTACGATTTTCTTCTATTGTAATATTTTTAATAATAGTCAACTTAAAATTACGATTTTCTTCTATTATAATATTTTTTAATCATTGTCAACTTCAAAACAAAACAAACTATGACCATAAAATAACAACCTCTCCACCCGTGTTCGCCCTTTTGTTGAAACACGATTAAAAAATTATCACAAAAAGGACAACGGGGTGATCAGCTAAGCAAACATTACGATGTTGATTTGGAAAATGTTTCATTAACATACGAAAAACTCATTATTCTAGTCTGAAAAAAAATAAAATGTGCTCTTAACTATAAAAGCTTTGATTATAAAGTTCTTTTTTGAGGGGGAAGGAGGTGATTTGGCACAG
>NC_090766.1:47031916-47041916 GCF_036898095.1 Palaemon carinicauda | reverse complement strand
TACGTGCTTGTTTGATACACACCCCCATCCGATACATGCTTGTTTGATACACACCCCCATCCGATACGTGCTTGTTTGATACACACCACATCTGAAACGGGGTTGTTTGATACACACCCCATTCGAAACGTGCTTGTCTGATACACACCCCATCCGATACGTGCTTGTCTGATACACACCCCATCCGATACGTGCTTGTTTGATACACACCCTATCCGATACGTGCTTGTTTGATACACACTACATCCGAAACGTGGTTGTTTGATACACAACCCATTCGAAACGTGCTTGTTTGATACACACCCCATCCGATACCTGCTTGTTTGATACACACCCCATCCGATACGTGCTTGTTTGATACACACCACATCCGAAACGTGGTTGTTTGATACACACCCCATCCGAAAAGTGCTTGACACACACACACACACACACAAAATCAAATGGTAATTAATCTAGTTCCCCCTTAGCCCTCGGGGTTCTAGGTCATTAGGGCAGCCTATCAAATAACCCATCCAAAGTAGAGTAGAGGATCAATACAGCATACTACTGCTGAAATCTATGCAAATGATCTAGTTAAAAATTTATATATTCATATAAAATTTTACCGGTGTAAATGCATAGCTAAAGCTACACTACTAATTGCAAAGGTTATTACGATCGTTAAATCAAAATGCAGGAGCCCTCGAGAGCAAAGGTTTTTTTTATGTACCAAACTCATTAAAACTAAAAAAGTGTTCTGGATCTCCAAGGAAATTTCCCAGTGACCTTTTTCTCATGCTGATATCCAACACAGAATAAAAGTACTTCTGGTGGTTTTCAAACATAATGAAGATGAGATTCTTTTTTTTTTTTTTTTTTTTTTTGGGGGGGGGGGGGGCGCGGGTTTGTTTCCCTCTTACTGTATGTTCAAGATTCAGATTGATTTTTTATACCACCCTTCGTTGTAAGGACATCGAACTCAGCGATGAAAAACTAGCCACCAACCTACCTACTTACTACTACTACTACTACTACTACTACTACTACTACTGTGGCTGTTATTACTACTATTATTGTTACTATATATACAGTATACTACTATTTCTCATTTTCATTTTGTCTAACATATGTTCTATCCAACCCCTAACTTTATAAGTAGCGGTAGTAGTGAAGAGAGAGAGAGAGAGAGAGAGAGAGAGAGAGAGAGAGAGAGAGAGAACTAGCATACGTTCGGTGGCCATTAGTCCAAGGCTGGCTTCGACTTACAACAAGGAAGGGGATAAAGAAACTTTGGATCGTGATAGTATATATTTTTCTCTTCACTTTGTTGTTCTTCTACCCTTTTAATATAATGAAAGTTATCTTTTCTCCCATGTAAATGTACTCCATGGGAATTATTATTATTATTATTATTATTATTATTATTATTCGCTAAGCTACAATCCTGGTTGGAAAAGCAAGACGCTATAAACCCAAGGGCTCCAACAGGTAAAAATAGCCAAGTGAGGAAAGGAAATTAGGAAGCAAATAGAATAGTGTGCCTGAGTGTACTCTCAAGCAAGAGAACTCTAAGTTTTGGGAAATATGAAGTTACAACACCGCAAAAGAGAAATTTTCGTTATGGTGTATTTTCAAAATTAAGTGCACGCTCAAGTACTCTCTAGTGATATGCTTACATAATTAATAGAATATTATGTAATCTAATTACAATAAGAAATCCTGATACGAAGTTGGATTGAATCAAAAATTACTTTAGTCACATTATTACATTAAAAAAATTCAATAAAATAAAAAATCAGGACTGAAACTAACTAACAGAATATTATGAAATCTAATTATAACCAAAGGCATTAAGAAATCATGATACGAGTTGGATTGAATCAAATATTACTTTAGAGTCAAATTATTACATTAAATAAATAAAATAGAGTAAAAATCAGGATTGAAACTATAAAAAAAAAAATCATTATAAATTTTTAAAAACCCAACTTTTGTTTTTCTTAAATTGAAAGCTACTGTAAAGGGCTTCACACCATTATCTCAATTTTTCCTTCAGCGGTCTCTTCTCCTCTTGACGCCTGGAGCTCCCTCAAGAGGACAAATTCTCCCTAACGACATTCCGCTTAACAAGCCTCTAAAACCTCGTAAGTGAAAGGGGCGGAGATGTGAGAGGTGCTCGGCTCTCTCTCTCTCTCTCTCTCTCTCTCTCTCTCTCTCTCTCTCTCTCTCTCTCTCTCTCTCTCTCTCTCTCTCTCTCTCTCTCTCTCCAAATTGAAAAAACAAACAAGATTTTCTCCCAGCATTTACGGTATTGAAATCAAATACCAGCAATGTCAATGGCACATTATTCATTTAAATTCAAAGACATCGATAATAATTATGATAATTGTCAATAAAACCATTAACATGAGCATAAACACATTTCAATTTCCGTTAGAAAACCTAGATAAATAATCCTGTAGTATAGTTCAAATAAACCAGACAGTGGAAATCTTTCCTTTAATTTTGTGCATAACAGAATTTCACTAATACCGAATTTAATGTAATATATCCATTTTTTTTTTTTTTTTTTTGTACAAACGATCTGTTTCAATTTTACAATAATGCATTACTATCTATCATTCAGTTTTTAATACGTCCACAAAAATCGTTTGTCATAAACGCACAGTGAATTATTGGTCTGAACAACCCTAACATAACTCAATCATAATTGCAATTCATTTTGTTATACTATCGACAAAGTATAAATTTATAAAGAGGGGAACCCAAATCTCTCATATTACATTATAATCAAAAAGATCAAAATAAATAGTTCGACCCCACGTCAAAACATATTTCATTTACCTGGTGTATCAATAAATTTCCCCCCAGATTTAATCACTCTTTATATAACCGTATTATGTATGAGCTGATTTTATTTCAACAAGCGATTATGTGGTTGGGGTGGCACATGCATGTGACTATTTGAAAACTGGAGAGAGAGAGAGAGAGAGAGAGAGAGAGAGAGAGAGAGAGAGAGAGAGGGGGGGGGGGCGGGGGTGACACACGCATGTGAATATTTGAAAACTGGAGAGAGAGAGAGAGAGAGAGAGAGAGAGAGAGAGAGAGAGAGAGAGAGAGAGAGAGAGAGATAGACTTATTCTCTCAGAGAGATAGACTTATTCTCTCAAGATATAGAACCATTTAAACAACCATACCCAATAACGCCAGGGAAAATGGTGACTTTTAACTCCATAAGAAGTAAAATGTATCAAGATGGAAAAATACAGGGCCTGATTCTTGTAAAAATTAAAATATGGCAATTGATAAATTCAAATGTAATGCCCTAATTGACATTCCAAATCAGAATCAACTAACATTTGAAAATGGAGTCAATTTCCATTCCAAAACTGAACAGTTTCATTCCAAAAAGAACAGTTACATTCCAAAAAGAATTAAATAGCATTCTAAGAGAGAGCCTGGTGAAATTCCAAAAAAAAAGGAATTAAGTAATATTTTTGAATGAACCAAGTAGAACCTCATAAAGAAAACATGCGACATTTCAAAAAGGAACTGAAACACATTCCAAGAGGGAACACGGTGAGATATTCCCAAAGGAAACTTTCTAAAAATGATATTTCAAAATCAATCATATGACATTCCAAATAGAATCAAATTATACAAAAAGAAACAAAGTAACACGTCAAAGGGGAGCCAAGTAACATGACAATGGGATAAGTAGCAACCTAATGGGAACCAATTCTCACCACAGATGGAATCCTAGAGATATTCCAAATGTGAACATTCCGTGAGTGAAGCAAGTAACAATCCATAAGGCTCGTAGAGACATTACAAATTGAAACGAAGTAACGTTCCAAAAACTAACTAAGTGCCTCTTTAAAAGGTAGTCCAGTAACTTTTTCAACATGGAACCAAGTAACATTCCGGAAGGGGATTGGGTAACATTCCAATATGGAATGAAGCAACTATCTAAGAAGAGAACCTATTGAAAAAAAAGGGGGCAGGTGCATTCCAAAAGAGAATAGAGAACAATCCAAAAGGTAAACAAGCAATAAATTGAAAGTGAACCAAGCGAATTTTAAAAGCTAACCAAGTAACATTCCACAAGGGAAGCAAGTACATTCCAAACTGAAAAAAAAAATACATTCCAAAGTAGAAGGAAGAGGCATTACAAAGAGGAATAGAGTAGCATTTCAAAGGGAAACAAGCGCCACTTCAAAGGGGAACTAAATGGTATTCCAAAAGGGAATAAAGTAACATTCCATCATGGAACAAAGTACCCTTCCATAAGGGCAGCTAGTTACATTCCAGACGGACACCAACTGGCATTAAAAATGAAACCAAGTAGCAGTGCAAGATGGAAAAAAAATTTATTCCCAAATAAATCAAGTAACAATTCTAAAAGGTGCTAAGTAGCAATAAGAAAGGATTCACGTGTTATCAAAATGTGGAACCAAGTAGCATAAAAAAGAGAACCAGGTAAAATTCCAAAAAAGGAACCGAGTAATAATCCAAAGGGAACCAAGTAGCACTTCAAAAGGGGCAGGAATGCAAGCGAGTGGAGAGATGCAGACCTATAGATCAATAAAGGCTTACCAAATTAGCCACCGCCGTTAAAGGAGACAAATCGGAAGAGTAGAGCAATCGTCTGCTATTTTAGAGTACTTAAAACGGAAAGACAACGGTTCTAGCGCATATTTGAATTTATTAACAACCAGAAGAACAAGCATCAACTGATATTATTCAATTGGAGACATTTTAAATGTCCTGTTATACGAGGTATCCATGCATAGACAAAACGTTTTGTTACAAAAAAAAAAAAAAAAAAAAAAGGTTTTAACATAATCTACGAGCAAACCGACTTCAAAACAATACGTTATGAGCATCACCCATATGTAATAATAATATAAAACGCCCAACAAAATTAAAACTAACAAAAGGTGGTTAATAGAATCATTTAAGCAATTGAATGGCAACGCGAAACTATTATTAAACACAGAAGGAATGAAACGTTAAATTGAGACTTCTTATTATTTTTTTTTTGGGGGGGGAGGTGAGATTACATTTCCTTCTCGAAGAAAAGCAATTTCTTTCACCTCCTGAAGAAAATCACCAGCTTCAACCTAACGAAAATGTTACTCATCATACTACAAACGTTTAATCACTCTATGAGAAATCTTTCCTCACCGAACACGTACGCGTTAATTCATCATAAAACGAAACTATTATTCTACCTTGTCTTAAACCTCCAAAATGAGCCTCCTTTGATCTTCAAAAGGGGGAGAGGTTAGGGATGCCATTTACCCCCAACCCCGCCCCCTGAAATGACTAAATAAATCATTATCATACCAATTCTCCGAAGAAGCTGCGATACCCCCAGGGAGCCTCTCCCCAACTTCCGCACCCGCACTTACGCCACATTATTGCTGTCACACGACGTATTTCATTAATCAAAACGTTAAGGTCTGGGAAATTACCTCGAGTCAAAAAGGAGGTTCTCATCTGAGACGACGATGCTGCTCCTATAAACGTTCCATCACGAGACAAAGAGCAGAACTTAGGGGGTAAAGGGAGGGGGAATTCGTGCTCCAAGGGTAGTAACTATACCTCTGTGACAAGCTCATTGAAAAGGAAACGGTTCTTGAAATTGGGGATCTCGAAGTTTAAACTGAAGCCAAGGATTCGACTGACGTATCCCTAGACATGGCCGGCCACAGGGGTAGAGCCATTCTATAAGTAGGTAGAGAGAGAGAGAGAGAGAGAGAGAGAGAGAGAGAGAGAGAGAGAGAGAGAGCTATTCTTTATAAGACCTATCTACGCATTCTGATAAATTTGAAATACATTACAATTCAGAGAGAGAGAGAGAGAGAGAGAGAGAGAGAGAGAGAGAGAGAGAGAGAGAGAGAGAGAGAGAGCTATTCTTTGTAAGACCTATGTACGCATTCTGATAAATTTGCAATATATTACAATTCACGATACTGTATGACGGCTCATATTATAACAAAGCCCTTAGAATAAACCGTAAGTGTTTCTCCAGGACAAGATACCAAAATTAACAGAATGATGAGCATGAGATGGAGAGCTTTTCATAAACAAAATGAGATTATGATAAGTAAAAGGACACTTTCTCTAAAAAGATAAAGGTTTAATCAGATGGTCCTTCCAGCATTAACTTATGCATCAGAAACTTGGAGCCTTACTAAAGGCTTAAAACATAAGCTAGTTACAACTCAAAGAGCCATGGAAAGAATAATGATGGTATTAAAACTAAGACACGGAAAATGAGCAACATGGATACGAGAGCAAACTAAAGTAGAGGATAAATCGAACATGTAAGAAAAATAAATGGACATGGGCAGGGTATATAATGAGAATGACACAATAAATGGACATTAAGACATCACTAAGCAGCCAAAGTGTAAAAGTCACACCACTAAGCAGTCAGAAGGAGAGAGAGAGAGAGAGAGCGTAAACAAATTAAGCATTCTAAAGATCGCTTGCTTAACAAATATTACCTCTTACTTGTGAGCACAGCGATAAACATGAGATCAAACATAAGTAAACAAAAGTTGGTGAGGGGTAATAACTAAGTAAACTCATTAACGTGCTGTCCTTGGTCGTGAAAAGACACTAACCAAATCTACAAGCATAACCATATGCAAATCTTTTATTTTGGTTTAAGAAATTATTAAATATTTAATGATAATCATATTCTAACACGCGTATGGACGTTGAGCGGGAATGCTAGAATATTATTTTCATTATCATCTAAATGAAAATCATTAATAACAATAATCTATATTGATATTATCATGATCAGTACCTATTATAAAACTGATAATCAAATTTCCTCCAAAAATAAAATTTATCCAAATTTAATGGTTCCACATTCAATATGCCAGTTACCAGTAGTTACAAATACAAGTTTTTTTTTTTTTTTAAGCGAGTTGCCACTAGTTACAAATACAAGTTTCTTTTCTTTTTTTTTAATATGCGAGTTACCAATAGTTACAAATGCAAGTTTTTTTCTCTTTGTTTTTAATATGCGAGTTACCACTAGTTACAAATATTTTTTTTTTTAAATAAACAAAATGCATGTATCTTGGTACGCTTCTCAAAACACAGAAAAGCTTTAAATATGAGATACACATCTCATATAATAATCATATGTAAAATGTGACCATCGTGGTTTTCTTTTCATAACGAATATTCTCTTCGGGATTCTTTCTTCAAGAATGGTCATTTCTACGGGAGTCTTCTTTTAGTGACAACAAACAAATATGACGGAAAGAAACCATCCTATGGATAAGGGGCAATTATTTTAGCCACGTCTTAGAGAGGACCTTTTGGGTTTATTCATTCCACTAATTATGAATAGTAATCGGTTATGATATAAACAAAAAGAAAAATAATTAAAAAAGTTATGTAAAATATTGATATCTATACGCATTTATGCATGTTTTGTGTGTGAGTAAATATGCGAATCTATGAGTACAAAACTTGATACCATAATTACTTTAAATACAGTAGCATATACAGTAAGATACAAAATGGAAAAAATCATACAAAGGCAAGAGAAAAACATCCTGCCACAACCATCGTTGCACATTTTTCTTAAAATGTTAATGAAAAATAAATACAAAATATTTATCCAAACTACCATAAATTGTACATTTAACTTATGAAGTAAACAAAGTGACCATAAAAAACAAACAGTAAATTTAAGAGGTACGTACACCCTTCTATTATGAAATCCACAAAATTCTTCAGTAAATAGAGGAAGAAATATATCCAAAACCTAAATCAACAGGTGATCGAACTGACCTTGGGTATCAAAAATATATCCAAAACCTAAATCAACAGGTGATCGAACTGACCTTGGGTATCAAAAATATATCCAAAACCTAAATCAACAGGTGATCGAACTGACCTTGGGTATCAAAAATATATCCAAAACCTAAATCAACAGGTGATCGAACTGACCTTGGGTATCAAAAATATATCCAAAACCTAAATCAACAGGTGATCGAACTGACCTTGGGTATCAAAAATATATCCAAAACCTAAATCAACAGGTGATCGAACTGACCTTGGGTATCAAAAATATATCCAAAACCTAAATCAACAGGTGATCGAACTGACCTTGGGTATCAAAAATATATCCAAAACCTAAATCAACAGGTAATCGAACTAACCTTGGGTATTAAAAATATATCCAAAACCTAAATCAACAGGTGTTCGAACTCACCTTGGGTATTAAAAATATATCCAAAACCAAATCAACAGGTGTTCGAACTGACCTTGGGTATTAAAAATATATCCAAAACCAAATCAACAGGTGATCGAACTGACCTTGGGTATTAAAAATATATCCAAAACCAAATCAACAGGTGTTCGAACTGACCTTGGGTATTAAAAACATATCCAAAACCTAAATCAACAGGTGTTCGAACTGACCTTGGGTATTAAAAATATATCCAAAACCAAATCAACAGGTGTTCGAACTGACCTTGGGTATTAAAAATATATCCAAAACCTAAATCAACAGGTGTTCGAACTCACCTTGGGTATTAAAAATATATCCAAAACCAAATCAACAGGTGTTCGAACTGACCTTGGGTATTAAAAATATATCCAAAACCTAAATCAACGGGTGTTCGAACTGACCTTGGGTATTAAAAATATATCCAAAACCTAAATCAACGGGTGTTCGAACTGACCTTGGGTATTAAAAATATATCCAAAACCTAAATCAACGGGTGTTCGAACTGACCTTGGGTATCAAAAATATATCCAAAACCTAAATCAACAGGTGTTCGAACTGACCTTGGGTATTAGTGCTGTCCTCCGCATCGTAGAAGGCTTCTTCGGCATCAGAATCCAAACTGCTCAAGCTGATACTGTGGGAACAAACAAACAAAAAAACAGACATTAAACAAAGGAAATGAAACAATCAATAATAAAAAAAGATATTAGTCGACATGAATGGCAATTACAGTACCAAAAAATCTCTCTGCTTTTTATAGAATGAAACTGAAAAGTTGTTTGAATTATGATTTGTAAATTAAAATAAATGCATCCTTCAATAATAACCTAAAATTTGGTGAAGTTCAGAGGTGAAATTCTATACCTGGGTAATACGAATTCACTTGATATTAAGATTAACCTTCTCTATGCACTAAACTATACTTTAAATGACCACTTAAATTATAAATTATTACTGAATAACACAAATAACTGTAAAAGTCTTACTCTCTTCAATTCATCTAAACCTTAAACATGACTGTCCTAAAAAAATCTAAATGATTTTAAGAGAACTTTTCTTACATAATTTACGCGTCTAAAGACTTCCATGAACTATTTCCACTTTGAGAAAACTTATTCAAACACCTACTTGTTACATAATTATAATACCCAACCCCCATCTTACATTAAACCGCCAAAGGTTCTCTCTCTCTCTCTCTCTCTCTCTCTCTCTCTCTCTCTCTCTCTCTCTCTCTCTCTCTCTCTCTCTCAGAATCAAGTCATATCTCAATTTCTTCTTTCTGGTAATATTCGCTTACGAAATAACTTCGTTAAAAGTACTGTACATAAATATGTAGGTCCTCTCTCTCTCTCTCTCTCTCTCTCTCTCTCTCTCTCTCTCTCTCTCTCAGAATCAAGTCATATCTCACTTTCCTTGTTGCATTATCGTAATACCCAACCCCCATCCAACATTAAACCGCGAAAGGTTCTCTCTCTCTCTCTCTCTCTCTCTCTCTCTCTCTCTCTCTCTCTCTCTCTCTCTCTCTCTCTCTCTCTCTCTCTCTCTCTCTCTCTAATCAATCAGAAGGGAGAACACCCCTTCCGCACCCCTACACGAACATAAACTCAGCAACACCCCCCCCCCCCCTGACTTGCCACTTTCCATTCCTCCAGCATCATGTAGTGCGTTGTTAAGAGCTCACATATAATTGAAGATCCCGCTGCAAGGACGAGTTACTTCCCTGAAAAAGTGACTGAATATTTCATACGGCCA
>NC_090766.1:47021916-47026916 GCF_036898095.1 Palaemon carinicauda | reverse complement strand
TGTTAAGTTATCCCCGCTCAGAAAGGGCATTACCAGAAGAAAGTGGACCTAAACGAGGAGCCTCCTTAACAGGAACGATGGCAATAGAATACGAAACAAGAACTTTAAAAAAATGGGCAAAACATGTTTTCCCTTTGTTGGAAAAGAGACGACCAAACACAGATATAAACTGCATTAGCTGTCAAAACCTATATTTTTCAACTCATGTCATGATATTGCATCTTTTGAGATATACAGTAGCGTTTCAAAAGCAATACGACTGAAAAGAGCTCTCGGGGCACATTATGATTGAATTTAGGACACTTGGTCCTACGAAAGTTTATTGAAATGCGTATTTTATGATGAAAAGGGATGCAATTTTGCTTTTGATGGGCTGGAGGAAATATAGTAATGATTTATTGATTTATCTATGTATGTATGTATGTATATATGTGTATATATATACACACAAACATATGCAAGTATATATATTTGAGTTTATAATTGTATATTTAAATATATACAATTACATAAGACATTCACAATACTAAGGGTCTCCATGGGCCAAGCAGGAAAAATCAAAATCGCGAGAAAAATGTGTTTGAAAATTGGCACTTTTCAAATTCTCATATCTCAGGTATATATATCCATATTCTAAAATCAAATTTAAGAGTCCATTTCTCCAAGTCCCCTTTTTAAATTTTTAAATATAGAGGACAAGTGGTATAAGGGGACATTGAAGCAATTAAAAAATAATAGTATTTTGAACGCCTCAAATGCTTAGATTTTCAACAACCCATTGAAATGCTAAACTCTTCCTCATCATCATAAAATACACATTTCAATAAATCCTCTTACGACCAGGTATCCTAAATTCATTTATAATGGGTCTGGAACAGTGCACCTGAAGCATTAATTTCTACGCTTTACGGTTTCCAGAATACAATGCCTCAATGACAGGCAACAGAATATTTCATATTAGAAACAGCAGGAAGTAGGCTATGTCTTAAAAATATATATATTTTTTAAATATTTTCCATTGACCGAATACTGTAGTCAACAATATAGTATTTAGAGATTTGTTTTCTTATATAATACCTAAGAAATTACTGAAGTATCGTATATGGTTTTGCGAAAGTGTTCGCTTGTGTATGTTTGAGAGAGAGAGAGAGAGAGAGAGAGAGAGAGAGAGAGAGAGAGAGAGAGAGAGAGAGAGAGAGAGAGAGAGAGAATTCTTATATACCATACAACTTTGCATATGATGTAAAAGAATTTCACCAGTATTGATAATTTATTTAAAGAAAATCATCTTTCTCAGATTAACGCAAATATGCAAGAACTTAATTTTGGTTTCATTTTTTTTTTTCACTTTCATCAGAGGATTATCAAAAATCCCCTGCTGGGGACCCGAAGCTATGGATGGGTCAATGCACTTGCGAGCAATGTCCAAACGAGTAACATTACACAAGATGCTCAGAGGCTAAGCACACTCACCATACATGCTAGACCTGGGTAAACAATGCAATGGTGACCATGCATGGAGACCTAAACGCTGAATCAACAGGTTGAGTGTCTCCAGAGACCACCCAATCCTAGCTCTCCAGGAGGACAATATAGAGCAGGGTTGCCAGGTTGGCCTTTTTCTGGTCCAAAAACTCCAAATGTGTCCCTTTTTCGTGCTAGATCTCTAAATTTGGCCTTTTTGAAATTGGTTAGCCTTAAATGCCATATTTTCGACCTTTTTCTACTATTAGGTTGGCCTTTTAAAGCTGCAGCTGATCAGACGTTGGCCTTTTCTATTCAGGAAAACCGGGCAACCCTGATATGGAGTGTCATTGAAGCTTAATAAAGACCTTTGCGGTCTAAACATTGGACTATCACAGTAGAAAGTAACTGGCAAACCACCAAGCTACTACCGACTACAAACTTCTCTATTGCTTACAGATCCGTAACAAACACCACCTAGTAAATCCGTTTTTGTTATGAAAGTACCCAAGAATAAAAAGAAGTCTCTTACTATGATGGCAAAAAACGCGTTTCTTATTCCGTTGTTTATCTTTGCATGGCGAGAGAGATAATGCAATTAAGCAATAATATGCCCAATATTTGGATGGAGGAGGGGGGAATAGCTTTACGAATTTGGTAGTTCAACACGGTGTTGCAACTAGCAGAAACCTCTACCGTTGCCATCCTCAGTAAAATTTAAAGAAAACTGCAAATTGAAAAAAAGGTAAATGGAAATATAGAAGGCTTAAAAGCGGTTACTCCTTTCGTAAGGAATTTTCCTAATAAGAGATTCGGGAATCTGGTTTTAAAACTATTTATATCAAACAACGTTTAAACTCTTTAGCTGTGGTAAGCAGCTCTCCTAGGAGAAGGACACTCCAAAATCAAACCAGTGTTCTCTAGTCTTGGGTAGTGTCATAGCCTCTGTACCATGGTCTTCCACTGTCTTGGGTTAGAGTTCTCTTGCTTGAGGGTACACTCGGGCATGCAATTCTATCTAATTTCTCTCTTTCTTGTTTTGTTATAATTTTTCTAGTTTATATAGGAAATATTTATTTTAATGTTGTCGCTATTCTTAAAATATCTTATTTTTCCTTTTTTCCTTTTCTCATTGAGCTATTTTCCCTGTTGGGGTCCCTGGGCTTATAGCATCCTGCTTTTGAACTGGGGTTGTAGCTGAGCAAGTAATAATAATAATAATAATATAATATAGAAAGTGTTTGAGGATTCACGGGTAATCAAACACATTCACACATCGCCCTTAAACCTTAGATCATGTGCCTGAACTTGAACAAAAAACAGGTATTTCTGCCCTGTATCCTTTTATACTCCCATAACATGAAATTCACACACTACTGAAAATACATCACTCAAATTCCATATAAACTATTAAGAGATGAAAGAGAAACCTTTGAAAGACGTTCATGTCTATTTCCCCAAATTCTATACATAGATTAATTCTTATATAAGAATGAAACGACAACTGATTCAAAAAAGTATATAACTTATATAAGACTGACATGAAATCAGGTCAATAGCCAAATAAGTACCAATTTTTTTCCCTATCTTTTTGCTCATAAATATTTTAACGCTAGAAATCTTTAAATGAATGATCACTCCAAACCTATTCACAACTCAAAATATATTAAGTCACAATCTCATACATTTAATGCCATGCAATAAGAAGGTGAACATCCCAAGCAACGTCAAGGAATTATGGGTTAAGAAGCATCGCTTTCATGGGATGGTGGTGGGTGGTTGACAAGAGGGGGGTGGGCCAAAGAACAGGAATTTTGGGGGTTGGGAGGAATGTGACGAGTAGTATCTTGGTCGAGATGAGGACGTGTGACGCCAAACAGGAGTAGGATGAAGGAGAGGAGGATTCCTCTACAGAACTAAACGTCTAAACTTCACCGGGTCATCCTTCCGAAGTTCTATACGAAACACAGAGTGGATAGTAACTGTATAATCATATGCACAACAAGAAAGGCAGTTTTCTAAACACTCAAGGTGGTATGTCCAGGCCCGTCCTTGAGATGATGATAATAATAATAATAATAATAATAATAATATTAATAATAATAATAATGATACATTTTCATTTCGAAGTGTTGTGTGTGTTTGGATGTGAAAGAAAAGGAGATGAAACGAAAATTTGGTCTCGGGAGCGGAGTGCCAGTCTCCTCTTCCAGACCTATGAGCACATACAAGCACAAAAGACACGCACACACACACGCACACTTCGGCATCGAATGTTGCAGCATCTGATGTGCGTATGATACTCCGATAGTATGAGAATGTGTTGTATCAGTGTGGAAAGGAAAAATGGGGAAAGGAACAGAAGAGGAAAAGAATCAAAATAAAGCAATTTATGGTAAAAGCACATGGCGGGATATAAATACTGTATATATGTATAGCTGCGTCATGATATGGCTAGGGAAACTATGGGGGGGGGGGGCGCCAAAAGGTGAATTTTCTGGGGGGGGGGTGTTAAGTTTCAAGGGGTGCTACCACACAAAAGCTGCCACTACTATAAAAAGGAAGGGGGAGGGGGGGTATTGGCCTCTCAGGGTGCCGTGGGGGAAGGAAGTACCGGTGATGGTCTCCCAGAGATATCAAATTGTAGCACAGTTGATCTCTTCCACTGATCAACTGCTCTTGATATGAACTGATAACTCGTAAGAGGTCAGGGCCAAGACTCGTAAGGGGCCAAGGCCAAGGGTGAGAGAGAGAGAGAGAGAGAGAGAGAGAGAGAGAGAGAGAGAGAGAGAGAGAGAGAGGCCAAGGATTTAAAACACTAATGCATGAGTTTGGGGTTTAGGTCAAATTCCAGGTTAAGGCGAGGTCCTTCTTTTCCTTATCGGGTGAGGGGCGAAGAGGGTCTGAAGATGTCCTCTCGGTGGTGGGGGGAGGGAGGGAGGGGTGATAATACGGAGGGGGGGCGGAGGGATTGTCATCAGCATCATCATCATCATCATCATCATCATCACCTGCTGAAGGCGGTGTGAGTTCTAGCTGTAGATGGCGGTGGTGGTGGTGGTGGTGGAGGTAGTGGTGGTGGAGGTGGTGGTTGTGGTTGATGTGGATGTGGTAGTAACGATGGTTGTTTATACCATGGTCGCGGAGGAAGTGGTGGTTTTGACCGCAGTGGTAGCAAGGGTTTAAAGAATGTCGTGGCTAATGGTGGCAGTGTCGGTGCCCTCCGGGGCGGCTGCGGGGGCAACCACGGTGGTGGCGACTCCGGAGGCAACCAGAGCGGTGAAGGAGGCAACCATGGTGGCGGTGAGTTTGAGTTTGAGTCTGAGTTCGAGCTTATGAGCGACCATGGAGGTGATGATGGCAGATGACGTGAATGTGGTGGCAGATGAGGTGGTAGTGGTGGCAGCCTTGATAGTGGATGGGGGAGCTTAGGGAGTGAGGGGAGGGAGTGTCTGTGGGACTTCTGTCCTTGTTGTTGTTGTTGTTGTTTTGTTCGGTGTTGTGTCGTTGGAGGGAATGGTGGTGATGTGAATGGT
>NC_090766.1:47006916-47016916 GCF_036898095.1 Palaemon carinicauda | reverse complement strand
CCTCCCTGGTCCTAGCTTGGGTGGAGAGGAGGCTTGGGCGCTGATCATATAATATGGCCAGTCTCTAGGGCATTGTCCTGATTGCTAGGGCAATGTCACTGTCCCTTGTCTCTGCCATTCATGAGCGACCTTTAAAGCATTATCCACCCGTTTCTGTAGTTTAAACCACAAACTCTCTCTCTCTCTCTCTCTCTCCTCTCTCTCTCTCTCTCTCTCTCTCTCTCTCTCTCTCTCTCTCTCTCTCTCTCTCTCAGTAAAGTAGTATCGTCTTCAACAATTACTGTCGGCAGATACGAAGCCACGCAGTCTTACGAGTGAGCAGAAACTGAGAACGAATTGCCTTCTCGAGTAAAAAAAAAAAAAAAAAAATGATAATAAGTTTGTTTTATTGCGACGTCTTTAACAGCTGTAAATTGGAATCTCGAAAGTTGAAAATTTTCTTTTTCCAAGTCCAGTATTTACGACCAAAGTAAATACAGGGAAACTGCTAACAAAATTCGGATAATTTCTCTTCCTTAAGATGAAAATAATGAAACTTTCCAAATTCTAATTGATATTTTAGATTTAACATATTCCAAAATACTGCTATCATCCAGAACAACCTACATTGTTTCAAACGAATACCCTTTACATATTAAATATCCCTCATTCGTGATTGAATGTGTCTTAAGAAAATTTCTGTACAGTTGGAAGCAGTAATTCCTGGCACACCTAGCTCTGAGGAAATGCACCCTGTCACATCCTTACTGCACGGCGAGTAACCAAACAGCTTGTGCTGGGTAAGATGTCAGAGGTGTTTAGTGGAGCAACACACACACACATTGACTCGCGGCGCAGTAAGGGTGTGCCAAGGTCCCTTCCTCAGAGCAAGGTGTGCTAGAAATTTCTGTGTCCAACCGTAGCCTACCTTCCTGAAAAACAACATACTTAGAATTTAAGAACGATGGCCATGACGAACCACTGATTCTGAATCAAACGAAGATCAGTTTTGACTGAATGCAACCCCAATAAACTCGTTATTTTTTTAACTGAAAAGTGATAATCTTTATTTTCTATAGAGAAAAAGCCATTACCATCGGTTTTTATACCTTCTCAATGCTAAAGATGGCTTTCTCTTCAAGTTTTTGATTTAAACTACACTATGATTTGTATCGTCTTCAAAAATAGCCATCTCGTAAGGGATTACTCCGACTGGTTAGTGAAGACACGAAGATGTAAGAGGACCAAGACACGACGTTGTAAATAAATAAATCTACCCCAGAAACTAGGTGACTTCGAAGGCCAAAAGATAAACCATTATATATATTTATATATTTAATCAAGTCTTACAATCTACCACTGAATTAGCGAATAACTAATAACAGATTTGAAGCTAAAAAAAAAAAAAGCAGACGACAATAAGAAAAAAAATCGGCTTAATAAGAACTTTAGAAATTAAACTATATATATTGGCCGTAAACTGGAATGTGCCAAATCGTTCTTGAAATAGGAAACCTAACAAAGTCGTCTAGAGAGAGAAAGAGAGAGAGAAAGAGAGGGAGAGAGTGGGGGTCATTCCTTTACTATATAAAAAAAAAAATTCCAATACACAATTTTTTTTTTAAACTCACTATCTCGTTTCAGTACACAAGCCCGGTAGTTTATATCACCGTAAAACGAGAGAGAGAGAGAGAGAGAGAGAGAGAGAGAGAGAGAGAGAGAGAGAGAGAGAGAGAGAGAGAGAGAGAGAGAGAGAGAGGTCCACGTACGATCTAACACAAAATCAAAATTCATAGCCTCCATTCAATTTCACCAGGTAAGAAATACTTGACGTTTCTTCCATCTTCCATATTCTGGGAATACGCTCGCTGATTCCAGGAAACCAAGCTGCCACTTGATTGGTCGCAAAAGAAAATCTGACAGGTATCCCAAGATTCCAGGATTTTCCTCCTATGAAAATTGTTCTTTGAGAAAGGATTTTTTTTTCCTATAATGATAGGAGTGCCATGATAGGTTGCTAAAAAAATAAAAATAAAATTTATTATAAGTTGATAGTAATGCAAACGTTGATTGCTTACTGTTTAGAGGCTAGAAATCATTTGATAAGGTGATATGGTAAGATAATGTGGCTGGGCAGATGAGCAATGATCTTTTCTCTAATTTTGAAAATCTCTCAAGGAGTAACCCATTGAACTTCCCTAAATATTCGAAGTAGTCCCTCATCTCCTACCTCTCCCATAACGCTCGCTTGCGACAACAACGTCATAACTCAAAAAAATTTATTTTTGAGTTATCCTATAGACATATTCATCTTCAAATGCTGATTTTTTTGGCAAAAGTATCATAATTGTAGCTAAAAAAATTGATCGCTAGAGGCGCTAAATGTCTTAAAGACATAACATAATATGATAGTGTTTTAATTGATTAAAATGGCTCTCCTGAAATATAGCTATTTTTGAGTTATGACGACGTTGCCGCAAACGAGCGATAAGTATTCAAACCGAGAAACTCAACACATTTCTTTAATATTCAAACTGGAATATCCATCATCTTCTATCTCTTCATCTATCAATATTTCTCCCTTCGCATTTTCTTGTCTTCCCTAGCCTTCGTAATCTACGATTTCCAAGAAAAGATTGGAACACATCCTCAAATCTCATCGTGTCCATATCAAATACTTCCCTGAGCAGAGAACCGAAGCACCAAGCTGAATTAATAGTCTCGGAATTCCAATTTACACGATAAGATTGCAAGAATGGCTCCTCTGAGGGCCATTTTTTGGGGGAAGTCATAGCACCGACGTACTCATCTGAGAGAGTTTATCTATCTGTATGTAAATATATACTGTATATGTATACTGTAGATAGATTTACACACACATATGTATAGTCTTAAATCTCAGGGAGGTGTGAAGTTTCAAAATGACGACAGGACTGGAAAAGAGGCGGCGACCAAACCCTTTCTTTTTACTTATAACGTTTCCTGTTGTCATATATATATATATATATATATATATATATATATATATATATATATATATATATATATATATGTGTGTATATATACATATATACATACATACATACATACATACATATATATATATGTATATATATATATATATATATATATATATATATATAAATATATATATAATATTTAGAACGTAGTGCTGAATAGATGTCATGTAAGAGATATCAAAATTATAATAAGGCTATACTATCAAGGTATGAATGGCAAGGCCTTGTTATAAAGGTATGAATGGCAAGGCCTCATTATTAATGAAGGAATGGTAAGACCTTAATATCAAGGAAAGAATAATGACTAAATTAAGGTATCGCAAGAGTCTGTGAAAGATAGCGGTGATTGGTGTAATGTGGACAGGGGTATCGAATGTGTAAAGCTCATAGGTACTGTATGTTGATATAAGAAACTTATTGATGGGAGGTTCATTTGCAAAGTATGAATGTTGCGGTGTAATGGGTTTACTAAATTTAGGATATATGGCCTGGTGATGGAGCTGGGGGGGGGGGGTTTGGCAGTGCATTATTCGTTATTATAGTCTTTCCTTTGGATTCAACCACTCATGAAGGGAATCAGATTAATTTTGCCAGGTAATTAGAGGATTGTGGTGGGTGACAGAAAAGTTAGAAAAATTTGGGGCCTTTAACATCAAACCCCCTATTGAAAATTAGCATGACCGGGACCCATACGTTAACAGTGTAAAATATTAATGTTAAAATCCTCTGAAAAAGAAAATGGATCTTAGACGAAGAAATGAAATTGCTTTCTTGTAATATGAAGAATCGTTTTCAGTGAAATTAATTTCTTTTCAAAATAGTTAAAATTATTTCAAGAATTCGCAAGCTCGAAAAAATTATGACCAATTTCTTTAGAACTCAATTCCCGTTTCCCTTCTAATTTCTTGACCCACAATATTCATTTACGCAAAGAGATAACCGAGCTTATTGTCTTGCAAGGCTAGGCAGGTAGCTGACAACAATAAAATGTTCGTTTCCAGCTTCCATTTTCAAAGATTATACTAAATTCCTTTTTAAACGCAATCTATTTTTTCTTTTTTTTCCCTCAAAGTTAAGCCAAATAAGGACCTTTCGGTAGCTGGTTAATTGTCCTCATTAAAATAATGAGATTATTCAAATTTCTTCCTCGAAGCTTGAACTAATCCCGGTAAAATTTCACTTCAAACATCCATCAGTCAAAAAAGGTCTTCGGCATACAACAGTTTGCATATACCAGAGAGAGAGAGAGAGAGAGAGAGAGAGAGAGAGAGAGAGAGAGAGAGAGAGAGAGAGAGAGATGCTCTTATATCTAATATCTCGAAAGCTTAAAAAAAATATTCCATGAAGAGTGTCAATACTTTCGATATAGATCCTCTTATGTTTCAGAAATATGTTCTCTCTCTCTCTCTCTCTCTCTCTCTCTCTCTCTCTCTCTCTCTCCTCTCTCTCTCTCTCCCCTCTCTCTCTCTCTCTCTCTCTCTCTCTGTGAAAATAACAATCATGCCTCATTTCAATCGCTGTTTCTAAAAATGTTGAGGCGAAGCAACGAAATAGGAGTACCGAGTGCAGAGACCATTGCAATATTTTCCCGACTTCTTTCTATGTATCTCTACTTATATATCTTAATACTACTCTGTACAATTTTTTATGACGATTTCCTCCTTTTTTTTTTGCGATCTCTGGCACCGATTGTTTTAAACGATATACTCGAGAATCTATCCCCTAGTCGCTTCTACTCTTGAAAGGTAGCGTCTATTTCGCACCTTTCAAAAATTATCATTTCATTATTTCCTACCTCCTGTAACGTTCTCCAATTTTTCGACTCCAAATGTTTTAAGCATTAAGAAGTAGTAGTAGTAGTAGTAGTAGTAGTAGTAGTAGTAGTAGTAGTAGTAGTAGTATGAAAAATGCAAATCCCTTAACATATACAACAGCTTTCAACACGACACAATGTCTATATGAAAATTAAGGTGAAATGAATAACACTAAATCTTTATGCAGTTGTTATATTTTGTGATAACTTAATATCCTTCAAAGGCTATTGGCTCCATCTTTGGAAATTTTACTAGTCTTTAAAGGGCAAAAAAAAGGAGCCATTTAAAACAGTCTATAAAAAAATAGAAATATGACTGAACATCTAAATATTACAACTAAAACTCTAGACGAAGAAGATGACAAACACATGCAACACCAGCTTGTAAAAAAGTTTCATTTTCGTTAGCTGTGTAACGCCCTTATACATACAGTGAACCAGTGAATCGGTTTAAACTTGATTAGGTTATTCTTAATAAAAGATAATTATTTTCATTTTAAATGGATTGAAGTAATCTACAGTTTAATTTAATGTACCTTAGAAAAAGCAAGGTATTCCAAAAATTACTGAGCTGGTACAGGTAACCGATTTATTACAATAAATCAATTAGCACTAAATACTCAACACTTGCAAAAGAGAAACATTAACCTGACACCATAGCACAAATGCTACTTCTTTTATGCCTTTGCATTAAAATCAAATGCTCAGCAGAAAGATGAAAAGGGAAGCGTGGCGAGAGAGAGAGAGAGAGAGAGAGGAGAGAGAGAGAGAGAGAGAGAGAGAGAGAGAGAGAGAGAGAGGAGAGAGAGAGAGAGAGAGAGAATTATTTCTTTTAGAAATATTATTAATTGTTTAACTACGTAAAGCTACTGTATTATATATCATGATACAAGCAAAGCCCAGGATTCAAGGAGATATCAGAAAAACAGATGATACATTTTATAAAAAAACATTTGAAAACGGACACTTTTAATGAAATTCAACATAACAGGGTAAAAAGTGAAAGAAACCCCGACATTAAATGAAAATAAACAATCACAAAACCAAAAACTTCTCTTCCTTGCATCAACAAGAGGCAATCTCCACCCAAACAAACAAAAATGACGCATTTGCAAATAGAGAGAGGTTATATGCTAAACACAGTATCATTGCACAGCAAAATCTGCAAAACAAAGGTGATGTTGACGGGAGGAGGATCTTAAAAAGGCGTCTTATACTTGGCACGGCAAGAGCAAAGCCACTCTTAAAGGGGAGAGGGAGACTTTGTGCAAGGAAATCAATGGCCAAGAGGTTTGCAACGATGTACTCCAAGCCAACTACGATTCATGACCACTATCTTCGCGTCAAACTCTCTCCCTCATACTCTTTTCACATTCCCTTCTGTACATTCGTGTCAAACTAGCAAGCTTTTCAGGAATATAAAACAAATATCTGATGGTTGCTTATCACATTCTTAAAAAATGATAAATAACACATGCTTCCGATCAGGAAACAGGCAAATGAATTCAATGAATTCATTACTACTGAACTTCAATGACACAACTTCGTACATACATATGCTGTCCAATAATCCTGCAACAGAGTGCTGAAATTTCTAAGTAATAACACTTGCAAGTGGTCTTGCTTCGTAAGCTGTCAGGCGGTACACCAACTCCTCTTCGACGTTGGCCAGAACTCAAGACTTATGGTAAGGGGAACTGCTTCCGGCACAATTTGAAATATGGAAATACGATGCAGGTAAGGTGGTCTTAAGGAATAGGGCATGGCTAAAATTTACTAACATACCGAGCGAATTATGGTTTCAGTGCAACCTGAATAATGCAAAGCATACACACAAGGGCCAAATTGTATACAGTTTTACGAAAGCTAAAACAAAACAACACCCCTATTGATTTCTCATTGACCTTAATTCAACAAGAGCATACACTGATTCATACAATTCAATACACAATTGTGTGACTTTAATTACCATAGTAATATACATAGGTTTAGAGATTTGTTCGATAAAACAAACACATTTGTGAATATCTAGCATTCTAAAACTACTAAATGCACAATTCAAGGCAATAGTTCACTCAAACAAATGCTAATTTGAAAAAGAGAGAGAGAGAAAGAGAGAGAGAGAGAGAGAGAGAGAGAGAGAGAGAGAGAGAGAGAGAGAGAGAGAGAGAGAGAGAGAGAGAGAGAGAGAATGTCTTTTCACTAATATCAACTGATTTCCTGAACTAATCGACACATTCTGTAAATCTACTGTACGCCATGATGCACCTCACTTGACTAGATCCGAGCCCATATCACTAATAGCTTATGTCTAATATATTTGGTCTAAACTCTCTACGCATACACTACGTATTCTATGCATTACAGTACAGCACAACTGTTTAGGCACGATAAATGCTTACCGCAGACCTCATAACTAAGCAACTCCATACTATATTTACAACTAAGCATTTCATATTCCTCGAGCATTTTTAACGTTAGCAACAGATTTTACCAGCAAGATGTATTATAACCGATGCCATCTGAATTACCTTAAATCTGATCCAAATCTGCAAAAAAGACGGTCAAATTTAACATTTGAAAGAAGAGAAAAGACTAAATCGAATTACAATCAGTATCCACTCAAGTGGTGATTCGGCAGATGCAGAGGCTATAGTCAGCTGATGCTGGAATTCTACATAAACTGATTCCAGTGATTAGACTATTTATGAATTTCTTCCGGAGGCCCGGGATGCTATACAACGTCTGATTTGTCAGCCATTCACTGTTTGATTTAAATTAAACCACTCAGCCATTCACCGTCTGATTTAAATTAAACCACTCAGCCATTCAGCATCCGATTTGAATGAAACGCTCAGCCATTCAGCGTCTGATTTAAACTAAACCGCTCAGCCATGCACCGTCTGATATAAATTAAAGGCTCAGCCAATCACTGTGTGATTTAAATTAAACCACTCAGCCATTCAGCGTCTGATTTAAACTAAACCGCTCAGCCATGCACCGTCTGATATAAATTAAAGGCTCAGCCATTCACTGTGTGATTTAAATTAAACCACTCAGCCATTCAGCATCTGATCTAAATTGAACGCTCAGCCATTCACCATTTGATTTAAATTAAACGCTCAGGCATTCACTGTCTGATTTAATTAAACCACTCAGCCATTCACTGTGTGATTTAAATTAAACCACTCAGCCATTCAGCGTCTGATCTAAATTGAACGCTCAGCCAATCACCATCTGATTTAAATTAAACGCTCAGCCATTCACCGTCTGATATGAATTAAACACTCAGCCATTCACTGTCTGATTTAAATTAAACACTCAGCCATTCACTGTCTGATTTAAATTAAACTACTCAGCCATTCAGCGTCTGATCTAAATCAAACTACTCAGCCATTCAGCATCCGATTTAAATTGAATGCTCAGCCATTCACCATCTGATTTAAATTAAACAGCTCAGCCATCCAGTGTCTGATTTAAATTCAACCACTCAGCCATTCAGCGTCTGATCTAAATTAAACGCTCAGCCATTCACTGTCTGATTTAAATTCAACCACTCAGCCATTCAGCGTCTGATCTAAAATAAACGCTCAGCCATTCACTGTCTGATTTAAATTAAACTACTCAGCCATTCAGTGTCTGATCTAGGCTATATTGAATGCTCAGCCATTCACCATCTGATTTAAATTAAATGCTCAGCCATTCACTGTCTGATATAAATTAAACTCTCAGCCATTCACTGTCCGATTTAAATTAAACCACTCAGCGTCTTATCTAAATTGAATGCTCAGCCATTCACCATCTGATTTAAATTAAACCACTCAGCCATTCACCTTCTGATTTAAATTAAACCACAAAGTCATTCAGCGTCTGATTTAAATTCAATGCTCAGCTGTTTACCGTCTGATTTCAATTCAATGCCCAGCTGTTTACCGTCTGATTTCAATTCAATGCTCAGCTGTTCACCGTCTGATTTCAATTAAACTACTCAGCCATTCACTGTCTGATTTAAATAAAACCACTCAGCCATTCAGTGTCTGATCTAAATTAAACACTCAACCATTCATCGTCTGATTTAAATCAAATGCTCAGCGATTCATCGTCTGATTCAAATTAAACTGCTCAGCCATTCACCATCTGATTTAAATTAAGACTCAGCCATTCACCGTTTATTTCAAAGTAAACTGATTAGCCATTTACCGTCTGATCTAAATCAAACAACTCGGCCATTCAGTATCCAATTTAAATGGAACGCTCAGCCACTCACCGTCTGATTTAAATTAAACGCTCAGTCATTCATCATCTGATTTAAATTAAACGTTCAGCCATTTATTGTCAGATTTAGATTAAATGCTCAGCCATTTATTGTCTGATTTAAATCAAACACTCAGTCATTTACCATCTGATTTAAATTATACGCTCAGCCATTTACCGTCTGATTTAAATTAAACCGCTCAGCCATTCACCGTTTGATTCAAATTAAACCGATTAGCCATTCACCGACTGATTTAAATGAAACCACTCAGCCATTCACCATCTGATTTAAACACTCAGCCATTCACTGTCTGATTTAAATTAAACCCCTCAGCCATTCAGCGTCTGATCTAGATTAAACGCTCAGCCATTCACATCTGATTTAAATTAAACCACTCAGCCAATCCCCGTCTGATTTAAATTAAATCACTCAGCCAATCGCCGTCTGATTTAAATTAAACCATTCAGTCAATCACAGTTTGATTTAAATTAAACCACTCAGCCCATTCATCATCTGATTTGAATTAAACGTACAGCCATTTACTGCCTGATTTAAATTAAATAATTCAGCTGAAGTGCTGATTGGAACGGTCGCAGAGGATTCTATGTATTTTAAATTCCAGTTTTAGACGGCACCTGCCGAATCACCTGAATCAGTACAAATCAACAATACTTCCAGTCAGCGTTATATTTGACTGAATAAAATGTTATCATTACCTTAATAAAGGTATCTTCAATAGGTGAAACTCTTTTTAACTAGAAAATAAGAAAGTTTTCCTTCAAGATATTCTTTGAACCCAAGTTTTTTCCGATTAACTATCCCAAAGACATTGCAAACTATCAAACATAACCTCCTCATTATCAAAACAATATTTCAAGAAAAAAAAAATAAAAAATAAAAATTTAAAAAGGTCAATTCTCTAAGGGTTTCCCT
>NC_090766.1:46994416-47001916 GCF_036898095.1 Palaemon carinicauda | reverse complement strand
ATAGGAGATTACTGGTAACTCCTCTCCGACGACCAGATTTTTACGTAGTTTCCCCCTACTTCCATGTTCTATACTGTCCTGAATAACGGGAAATAACATGACCTGGGGGCATTGCCCAGGCAGGTCGCCCGTCTTTGAGAAGCTCTCCCCAGTAAGTTTTATGTAATGAACAAAACCACGAGGTCAGCGGGGCACTGCGGGGACGGTTGGGGGGGCCCTAAACCTAAAGTGTTTCTTCGGTAAGTATTGTTAGGAAAAATACAAATTACTTAAAATTTGTGATTTGTTCCGACACAGAGACTTACCTTGAAACACTTTATAGGAGACTTACACCTTAGGAGGGGGGGAGTGCCCTTTAGCCCTGACCCCGATGGACAGTAGGGAAAACTACGTAAAAGACTCATTAAGTGTGATATAACACTTACCCTTCTGCAATATCTTCGTTGTGCTTGATATGGCGAATTTTCGTCTTGTGTAATGAGCGATATTTCTTGATGACGACTGACGGTACGAGAAAGTTAGAAAAGGGGGGAAAATAGAACTCGGCTCCTTGTGTCTAGATACTTTATGTTTCGCGATTGAGCCTGGGGCTTGAGCCGTCAAACCGAATGCAGGGCTGAGATGACCGGCCCGATAGAAAACCCGTCCAGAGACTTTCTCGTACAGTCCTTGAGATAATGTGCGGTGAAGGTCGACTGGTTGGACCAAGTTCCCGCTCGAAGAACCTGCGCTACTGACATGTTCTTTTCGAACGTTAGAGAGGTGCTAATGCCCCGAACATCGTGAGCTCTGGGTTTCCCCGGTGTAGGAAGACCTTGTTTTAAGTAGGCTTGCGTGATCACTTTCCTGAGCCAGAACGAAACCGTATTTTTGGATATGTTTTTCTTTATTTTTCCCCATGAGACGAAGAGATTCTTGATAGACGGGCGGAGGTTTGCCGTTCTCTTAAGGTATTTCCTAATAGTCCTGACCGGGCATAATTTTAGGTCCTCCGGGTTTCCTTTATTCGGGATTGCCGGAATCGAAAAACTCTCAAACCTCGGATCCCACACCGAGGGGTTCTGAGTCTTGGCGACGAAGGATGTGACAAACTTAAAGGTTACTTCCTTCCATCCCCTAGTGTGCTCCACCTCGAATGACAGTCCGTGTAGCTCGCCCACCCTCTTAGCCGAGGCTAATGCTAGCAAGAAGACCGCCTTGAGCGTGAGATTCTTGTCATCAATGTCCTTTAAGGGCTCGAATGGTGGTTTCCGTAACATATCTAGGACTCGCGCCAAGTCCCAACTCGGGATTCTAGGGGCGGAAGGGGGGCATGATTGTTCGAACGCTCTGATAAGCATGGAGATATGCCTGGAGGAGCCGAGATCTATGCCCTTGAGAAGAAAGACTTGACCCAGGGCCGCCCGAACTCCCTTGATCGCTGGAACTGACATGTCTAACTTGTCCCTGAGATAAACCATGAAGTCGGCTATCACGGGCACTGACGCTTCCAAGGGCTCTAACTTCTTGTCCCTGCACCACTTCACAAATACCGCCCACTTAGACTGGTAGACGGCTGTGGATGATTTACTCAGGTATAGCGACATCCTCCTGGCTGTCTTGCCGGAGTACCCTTGCTTCTTCAGGAGCCGCTGGATAATCTCCAGGCGTGAAGACGAAGGGCTTGCGGGTTTCTGTGAAACCGCTGAAAGTGAGGTTGTTTTAATAGGTCTGACCTGCCGGGTAGAGGCCAAGGAGGTAGGACGGTGAGGTTCCTTAGGTCCGCGAACCATTCTCTCTCCGGCCACCAAGGCGCTACCAAAGTCATCCTTAGGTTGGTTGCTGCTCTTACTCTGTTGAGGACCTGCCTTATCAGGGAGAAGGGGGGAAAGGCGTACACGTCCAGTCCGTCCCACTTGTGCTGAAAGGCGTCTTTCATTGCCGCCTTCGGATCTGGGACGGGAGAACAAAATACGGGGAGTTGCGCGTTCAACCTTGTTGCAAACAGATCCATTACCGGAGATCCCCACATCTGTATAATGTAGCTTGCCACTTGTGGGTGTAGGGACCATTCTGTTGCTACCACTTGCCCCACTCTGCTGAGGCCGTCTGCTAGGACGTTGTTCTTCCCTGGAATGAACCTTGCCGTCAGGATGACGTCCTTCTGTTCCGCCCATTTTAGGATTTGAAGGGCTAGTTCGCACAACTCTTTTGATCTCAGTCCCCCCTCCTTCTTCACGTAAGCCACCACCGTTGCATTGTCTGACATTAGGGCCACCGAATGCCCTCTCATGTCCTCCTCGAAGTGGTTGCAGGCTTCTTGGACCGCTCTCATTTCCAGGATATTTATGTGTAGGGATTTCTCCCCCTCTGACCACGCCCCCTTTGCTGTCTTTTCCCGGAGATGGGCTCCCCACCCGTCCTTCGATGCGTCCGTGAAGAGAAGAACCTCCGGAGGTTGGGAGGACAGTGGCATCCCCCTTAGGGTGTTCGACCGATCCTGCCACCATTCCAAGGCCTTCCTGGACTCCTGAAGGAGAGGGACCACAATGTCCGGGGAACTTTTCTGGTTCCAATGTTCTTTCAGGTTCCATTGAACCACCCTTAAGTTCTGTCTCCCGTGAGGTACCAGCTTCTCTAGGGACACCAGGTGCCCTACCAACCTTTGCCAATCCTGCGCTCTTCTGGGGCGACCCAGAAGGAAGGGCCGGAACACTCGATCCAGGTTGTCCAGCCTTTCCGTGGTTGGGAATGCCTTGACCAGTAACGAATCCAGGACCATTCCAAGGTACGTCCTCCTGTTGGATGGGGTTAGCTGTGATTTCTCCAAGTTGACCACGATGCCCAGGGTCTTGCACAATTGAAGAAGATCTTCGCCCTGTTGTTTCAAGTCTTCCTTTGAGGATGAAAGGAGTAACCAGTCGTCCAGGTACCCGATGAGTCGAATGCCCCGTTCGTGGGCCCATATGGAGACCGTCGTAAAGACCCTCGTGAATACCTGGGGGGCTGTTGAAAGACCGAAGCATAGGGCCTTGAATTGTAACACCTGGGTACCCCACTTGACCCGGAGAAACTTCCTGCTCGACGGATGAATGGGCACTTGGAAGTAGGCATCCTTGAGGTCTATAGAAATCATAAAGTCGCCCTCTCTCAAGGACGCCATGACCGTTCTTGGAGTGTCCATTTTGAAGGTCACTTTCCTGAGAAACCTGTTGAGGGCTGACAGGTCTATTACAGGTCTCCACCCTCCTGTCGCTTTTTCCACTAGGAACAGGCGGCTGTAGAACCCCGGACCCGGGAATGTCACTGTTTCTAAAGCTCCCTTCTGCAACAACGTCTTGACTTCTTCGTCCAACGCTGCCCTCTTCGCCAGGTCCTTGGGCACCAACCAGTCTGCCTGCATTGCTGGAACTAGGGGGGGTGTCTCTTCCATGAAGGGGATCCTGTAGCCCTCCTTTAGTACTGTAACTGTCCACGGATCTGCTCCGTGGAGCTTCCATGCTTGCCAAGTGAGTCTGAGGCATCCCCCTACCTGAGGCTTGGGCAGGGGAGGGGGGCCTCCCATCTTATCTCCTACGGGAAGAACGGCCTGTTCTCCCCCTCCTGGAGGAGTAGAAAGAAGACCTATACGTTGGGGGGTTAGAAGATGAACCTCTTCGGGGGGGAACCACAGAGGAAGACCACTGTCCTGACGAGGGTTCCCTCCTTCCTTGAGTTGGTGTGGTACGCGCGGCCATGGGTGCTTCTGTCACTGGCCTCCTGAAGATGGGGCGGCGTGCCGCCTGTGGCTTCAGGGTAGGTAGCTCCCTCTTTTTGGCCAACTTCTCCACGACCTCTTCCGCCTTCTTCGTCGGAATAAGCTGCTCCCCCCAGACGGAGCAGGTCTTCAAGGCTTTAGCTTCCCTGTCAGGAATCTTAATGGGAAGGTTCTTGACTAGGGCGTCTCTTCTCCGGAGAATCCAGTTTGCGGAGAGAGCCAAAGACTGAAAGGTCAGGAATTTAAGGGCGCGGCTACCTGACCCCAGCAACTCATTCAGAGCCTCCCGTTTTGCAGGTTCCATGGAGTCTGTAGGAATCTGGGTGCCTACTAGGGTGGTGGCCCACCAATCCAGCCAGGAGGCCACATTAACTAAGTCCTTGGACATCTCCTCCATCATTGCCGACTCGGAAGGGGAGAAGAAGGTAGATGCTGCCGATGCCCTCCCGTCGGAGATGCCCTGGCACAGGATGTCTATGGTTTCCTCGGTCTTGCACGCACCGGTCGGCCTATTTTCTAAAGAGTAGTATTTCGTCTGCGACTTCAAACCCTGTAGGAGCTTTGCTGAGCTGTGACCCCTGCAGGAGTCGCTATTGCGGGATATGACCTTATCAATGTGAGTCTTTCCAATCCCCACGTTACTGGCCTCAGGGAGAGAGAGAGAGGACTTTTTCTGGGCGGGGACCGCTATGAACTTGTTCAGGCCTGAAGTCCAGGGTTCTTCCTCTTGAGTGGCGGGTTCTATAAGGTTGTTATAACCCCTAATTAAGGCAAGGACTCTCCTGTACGCTGAGTCCTCCGTCACCGCCGACTCGCCCTCCCCTCCTTCCGACCGACGGGGCGAATCGTGATCTCGGTCTCTGCCGTGATGGCGGGGTCCACGGTTCCCTTTATCTTCGACGTCCGCCGTACCTCTCCTCTTCGTGGCCTTTTTCGGTGAAACGGTGTCCTCCGTGAGATAGATCGACGGAGGTGTCCTTCCCCTTCTGGGGTCTCGATGGGGAGACCTGTCGAGGCTGCCCGGCCTAGACGACGGCCCCCTGCGCTGGGCGGGATAAACGTCTCCAGGACGGGTCTTAGGCCTGCAAGATGTAGCCCTTCGCTCATCTGGTGACTCCCTGACGCGGCACGTGGAGGTCCTTCTAGGGGGACTGTCTCCTGCCCGCTCATGTGTCGAACCAATAGGTTTGGAACAGACTTTAAAGTTGTTCTCTGGGACAAACACCCACGTCCCTTTCGGAGAGACTGGTCTCTTGCTTTTGGGTGTAGGGGAACGGGGCCTCATCCTGTCCCGAGATCCTGTGGGAGACCGCGAAGGGGAGTTCCTCCGCACAGACCGACCTCGTTTCCGCGTCCCTACTGGGGGGGTTGTTCTCCTGCTTTTGGGTGTAGGGGAACGGGGACTCATCCTGTCCCGAGATCCTGTGGGAGACCGCGAAGGGGAGTTCCTCCGCACAGACCAACCTCGTTTCCACGTCCCTACTGGGGGAGTTGTTCTCCTGCTTTTGGGAGGAGGGGAACTGGGACTCACCCTGTCCCGAGATCTTGTGGGAGACCGCAAAGGGGAGTTCCTCCGCACCGACCGATCTCGTTTCCTCCTCTGTCGTCTCCTCCGTTCACTGCTTGACGAATCCGAAGAGTCACGTCCTGACGAGAAAGACTGATCTCCGTATCGTGACCTAGCACGTGACTGCGTTTTCTTGGGGCTACGCCGTACCCCTGACGGAGAAGGAATGGGGCGACTCTCCTGTAGCGAAGTCTTCGGCGGCAACCATCCCGACGGGCCCGCCAAACCGGAGAAGGCCCCGCCAAGGCCTTCCTCCATGTCCAGTGGGGACCTCATCGGAGTCCTCGGCACGTCCCAAGCCAATGGATCTTCTTGCGGGGACTCCTCTCTGCCGACGCCACCACTCGTCGCTGATGACCCTGGAACTTCCACCCAGGAACCTGACGAAGAAAAAGGGACACTATTAGACCACATGGGGTCCCTCGACGAGACGTGGCCCTTATGAGAGAGAGCCACGTCCCCCGGACCCCCACTACACTCACTTACGGTCGCCTGACTTGCCTTGGCCAACGAAGGACCGCCCACAAATTCCCTCTCTTGGGAAAGAGGAGCCAACTGCATGTTCTCCTTGGACTTACCTCGCCCCTTACTTTGGGTAGGGGAAGGCGGATGTACCCTACCTGACCCTTCTCCTGCTGAAGTCGCAGGGGAAGAAACGCTAGTCTTCCTAGGGGACTTCTTCGATGCCTTCTTCTTTTTGGTACGGAATTTTATCCACTGGACCTCGGGCCAATCGGCACATTCGGAACACTTATCCGACGGCGAACAAGCTCTACCCCTACACGAGGTACACAACGTATGCGGGTCAACCTCGGGCTTAGACAGAAAAGCCCCGCATGATCTACCGGCCCTAGGCCCAGGACAACGGCGAACGTGTTCCATAACGCAACACAAAGGGCCGTAGACACAAGCAAGCCACAAAGGAAAAGCACTAAAACACTAGGAAAGCACAAGGGAGCGAAATCAAAAGCACGTAGTGAAAGCACTAAACACACACTAAGAGATCCCGATCACGTGGGAAGCACGTGGAACCAAACACAAAGGGAATCGCACGGAGTATGAGGAGCTTCGTGAAGCACGTGTGTTCACGAACCGACCAGAAAACTTACTGGGGAGAGCTTCTCAAAGACGGGCGACCTGCCTGGGCAATGCCCCCAGGTCATGTTATTTCCCGTTATTCAGGACAGTATAGAACATGGAAGTAGGGGGAAACTACGTAAAAATCTGGTCGTCGGAGAGGAGTTACCAGTAATCTCCTATAAAGTGTTTCAAGGAAAGTCTCTGTGTCGGAACAAATATATATTTACACACACACACACATATATATATATATATATATATATATATATATATATATATATATATATATATATATGTATATATATATACACATACATATAAAATGAATAGACAATGTCTTATTGGCTTCTAAAAAACGAAAACTCTCTCTCTCCGGACAGACTGTCCAGAAAATAGTTTTCAGGATAACAGCAGATATACATTTACTTTCCTCCATTTATTGTTTGGTGTCGACGCGTGTTTCAGATCACTTCATGGTCCTTCTTCGGGACTACATTGAGTTTTGGCACTACACTTTAACATAAAGGTTATGGTGGTTATAGGGCTGTATCTACCAGCCTTAACAACATATCGGAAAACGACTTCCGCCACTATTACGAAGAGTGGAAAACATGTTGGAACTGCTGTATTCATTCTAGGATAGCCTACGCTATTTACATGTTTAAAGACCACTCATAAGAGGCAAGGGACTGTGATAATCCCTAAGCTAACAAGGCAATGCCTTAGAGACTGACCATATAAATACATGATCAGCACCCAAACCCTCTCTCCACACAAGCTAGGACCAGGGAGGGCCAGGCAATGGCTGCTGATGACTCAGCAGGTAGACATATAGGCTACCAAAAAAACCCATTCTTAGCTCGCAAGGATGGTGAGGTTGCAGACACTACAACAAACTGTCGAGCTTGAGCGGGACTCTAATCCCAGTCCGACAAATCGCCTGGTAGGGACTTTCCTAATAGGTCATCACAAACCTAAATTGAGGGAGACAGTGTTCCTTCGTACGAATCTCCAATAGATATAATTTGTGAATTTAGTTTCATTAATTTTGGGTCATACCTCTCTCTCTCTCTCTCTCTCTCTCTCTCTCTCTCTCTCTCTCTCTCTCTCTCTCTCT
>NC_090766.1:46974416-46984416 GCF_036898095.1 Palaemon carinicauda | reverse complement strand
CCCAACATGTCAACAAAGTTCCATTGAAATTGATTCTTTAGTTTTTGCGTAATATATTGTTCACAAACAAAAATATAAACTAACAAAATATTTGCAATTTGCTTAACATTGCGATTATTTTCAAAGTACAGTTGCGTAATTGTGCTTTGATGTACTTTATATATATATATTATATATATATATATATATATATATATATATATATATATATATATATATATATATATATATATATATGTGTGTGTGTGTGTGTGTGTATATATATATACATATTTATATATAAATATATATATATATATATATATATATATATATATATATATATATATATATATATATATATATATATATATATATAAAGAAAAAAAAATCCTCCTTCTTGGGTCATACCCAACACAACTGCCACATTTAGTCAAAAGAGGTACGGTGGTTTTTTAATAAAGTTGCTCACAAACAAAAAAATAAAAATAGACAGACGAGTGAATACATACCATTCGCAAAATCTTCGATTTTGGCGAAGACTATAAAAACACGTTAAATAAAAAGGGACAGAAACGTATATAGATAATAAGTAAGCAATACAATCCAAACATTGGCGGATATAAGACCTAAGACCTTGTGTAATCCAAATCTGAAGGAAAAAGGATGCAACGTGAAGGTCAATTATTGAAGTCAGGGACAGAATCCACCTTTAAAGGGGGCTATTTCAGGCAGTGATAGAGAGGACCTGGCAAGCAAAAGAAATGAAATAAGAAAACTAATAGATTTTATGAATAAGACATATAAAGATACTCAAATTCTTTCATAACAATATAACATTACTCAGTAAAAGACAAGCACACATACATCCTTTCCCGCTATTCCAAAAATGTAAATTGTTCCGCTCCCCAGCCCGTGATAATCTCTCTCTCTCTCTCTCTCTCTCTCTCTCTCTCTCTCTCTCTCTCTCTCTCTCTCTCTCTCTCTCTCTCTCTCTCTCTCTCTCTCAAAAAAGAACAAAAGAAAACAAATGTATGAAATCTTAAAACTCAATTACATGGCCAAATTATATTATAATAATATAAATATAAAGAAAATACTTAATTACATACAGAAAATCCGGAAAGAATATAACAAAACAATACAGAAAAGAGTTGGGAAATTAACTAATCATTTTATCTGACAGGAAATAGAAAGGAAAATACAGAAGAAAACCACAATGCATATCAATAATGTACGAGCAAATACCAAATGTCAAAGAATAAAGAGATCCTACAATTGAGCTAAATATAAATAAAAAATATCCATGAAAACGGCAAGAAAGTAAGGGACACTTCTAGATTATATATATATATATATATATATATATATATATATATATATATATATATATATATATATATATACTTACTGTATGTATATATATATATATATATATATATATATATATATATATATATATATATATATATATATATATATATATATATATATATATACATATTTATATATAGACATATATATACATATTTACAAATATACATATACATACATACATACATATATATATATATATATATATATATATATATATATATATATATATATATATATATATATATATATATATATATATTATGCAAATATATGTAAGTATATATACATACATACACGGATGTCTACGTATGTATATATATATATATATATATATATATATATATATATATATATATGTGTGTGTGTGTGTGTGTGTATGCACGCAAGTATGTATATATGTATATATAAATACATTATATATACATATATATATATATATATATATATATATATATATATATATATATATATATATATATATTTATATATATACATATAATATATTATATATATATATATATATATATATATATATATATATATAAATATATATATATATATATATATATATATATATATATATATATATATATATATATAGTGCAAATACATGTATATATACATTCATAAATACATACATGCATATATGTCTACGTGTATATATATACATATATATATGTATGTATATACATACGTAGACATATGTGTATGCACGTAGGTATGTATATGTATATATAAATACATTATATATATATATATATATATATATATATATATATATATATATATATATATATAGACACATATATATACAAACACACACACACAATAATCACATGATAAATATTGAAGATCCTCTTTTCAAAAGAAAGGAGAAACGAAAATACGTGACATTTCCAAAAGAAGCCATTGACTCAAGACCATGGACATTAAACCACTAGAAGAGAAGGATGACGCTGCATATTATTTCTATGGAAGCAATTAGGTTATGAAACTAATTCAATTCACAATTGATGACTGATGAAAAACATTTTTTTTCTAATCTGTATATAATATACAAGAGAGTCAATTAAATTCTTATATTAAATTAATATATATTTTTGAATATGCATAAATTACATTGAATAAAAATCTATTTACCATAAAGCCAAGAAATGCCAGCTAAGTTGGATCATTATTTTTTTAAGTAAATATATTTAATTCTAAAGTTGCAAATGGTAATTAAAAACAAATAAATATTATCACCAGTTCACAAACAAGAAAGCAATATTAAAATTTAGTATGTTCATATTTCATATAAAGGAAAACAATACACAAAAAAAAAATAATAAAAAAATATATATTTCATATAAAGGAAAAAATACAAAAAAAAAAAAAAAATTAAAAAAGTATATATTTCATATAAATACCAAAAGTGAAATGGATTCTTTTTAACCGATCAAAAGATAATATAAAAACCGGAGGGAAAGATAATTTCGCTAATCAATCGTTAATATCCAATAACCAAATTTCAAAGAGGAGTTTGTAAGACTAAATCTCTCTAAAGAAGACAAAATAACAAAATTATTAATAGATGGATGTAAAATAAAATCTTTATTATTCTAATGATTTCTTTTCTGAAAAAAAAAATATGGATAAACATCAAAACTCACAATAATTATCTTACGTTGTATTTTTTATTAATTTAAAAAAAAATATTATAGCTTAAAATCTAATTTCTTACCTATTCAAAAACAGAATGGAGAGGTATTAATAATTGTAAAAATTGAAGGCTCATAAAAAAATTAAAGTTAAACAATTAAATTCCCTTTTTACAATGGTTTTCCGGATTTCTTATGGAAAAAATAAAAGGTAAACAATTTAATGCCCTTTTACAAGAATTTTCCAGATTTCTTATGGAAAAAATTAATCTAAAAAATTAAAGTTAAACAATTCAATTCCCTTTTTACAAGGGTTTTCCGGATTTCTTATGGAAAAAAAATTAATCTAATAAATAAAAGGTAAACAATTAAATGCCCTTTTTACAATCGTTTTCCGGATTTATGGAAAAAAATAATCTAAAAAATAAAAGGTAAATAATTAAATGCCCTTTTTACAATGGTTTTCCGTATTTCTTAAGGAAAAATTTAATCTAAAAAATAAAATTTAATCAATTAAATGCCCTTTTTACAAAGGTTTTCCGGATTTCTTATGGAAAAAATTAATACAAAAAATTAAAGTTAAACAATTAAATTCCCTTTTTACAATGGTTTTCCGGATTTCTTATGGAAAAAAAAATAATCTAAAACTAAAAGGTAAACAATTAAATTCCCTTTTTACAATGGTTTTCCGGATTTCTTATGGAAAAAATTAATCTAAAAATAAAAGGTAAATAATTAAATGCCCTTTTTACAACGGTTTTCCGGATTTCTTATGGAAAAAAAAATAATATAAAAAATTAAAGTTGAACAATTAAATTCCCTTTTTACAATGGTTTTCCGGATTTCTTATGGAAAAAATTAATCTAAAAATAAAAGGTAAATAATTAAATGCCCTTTTTACAACGGTTTTCCGGATTTCTTATGGAAAAAAAATAATATAAAAAATTAAAGTTGAACAATTAAATTCCCTTTTTACAATGGTTTTCCGGATTTCTTATGGAAAAAATTAATCTAAAAAATAAAAGGTAAACAATTAAATGACCTTTTACAATGGTTTTCCGGATTTCTTATGGAAAAAAAATTAATCTAAAAATAAAACGTAAACAATTAAATTCCCTTTTTACAATGGTTTTCCGGATTTCTTATGGAAAAAATGAATCTAAAAAATAAAAGGTAAACAATTAAATGTCCTTTTTACAATGGTTTTCCGGATTTCTTATGGAAAAAAATGAATCTAAAAAATAAAAGGTATAAAAATTAACTGCCCTTTTTACAATGGTTTTCCGGATTTCTTATGGAAAAAAAAAATTAATATACAAAATTAAAGTTAAACAATTAAATTCCCTTTTTACAATGATTTTCCGGGTTTCTTATGGAAAAAAAATTAATCTAAAAAATAAAAGGTAAACAATTAAATGCCCTTTTTACAATGGTTTTCCGGATTTCTTATGGTAAAAATTAATCTAAAAAATAAAAGGTAAACAATTAAATTCCCTTTTTACAATGGTTTTCCGGATTTCTTATGGAAAAATTAATCTAAAAAATAAAAGGTAAAAAAATTAACTGCCTTTTTTACAATAGTTTTCCGGATTTCTTATGGTAAAAATTAATCTAAAAAATAAAAGGTAAACGCCTACATATATTTTCATTTTTCCCTACAAGTAAGAGAAATGGAATTTTTTCTGAAGCAGGAAAACAACTGTAAAAATTAAAAGTAAATTTCTGACGTAACACAGCAATGGGAAAACATTGGTAATATTTTCGAGGAACTAAATAATTTATGAATAAATAAACTAAGTCTTTGGGGTACACTGTCTTTTAATGTAGAAGCAAATGATAAATAAAATAAATAAATAAAATAATAAATATAATAAACATTAAAATCCATATATTTCACGGAAAGCAAAGAAATGGATACATTGAAATAAGCGAAAATCAGATATAAGGACGAGAGAATGAGGGAATGAGATGACGTGGGGATTGTAGATCTAGTTAAGCAAACTAATGCTAAGAAAGCACTAAAGAAATTAAAAACCTCAAAAAAAAAAAAAGTGACCTATTACTAAAGAAGTTAAATCCTCATCTCACACAAAAAGGGGGAGGGGAAGGGAAGGAGGAGGAATGTATGGGTGAGGGAGAAAGGGGATAGGAGAGAGAGAAAGGATACCAAAGAAATGAGAGAAAGGTAAAAAGACTCCTCACCTCCTATGCCTGGCGCGCTTCTTCTCTTCGTCGGAAAGGCCGGACCAGGATCGCCTACGATGGCAGTCGTTGTTCCCTCCCCGATTCTTTCTGGCGTCAAGAAACTCTTCCGAACCTGGAGATTTAAAAAATAGAAAAAAAAAAGGTACGATTAATTATTGTCCAGACTTACGCGTAACATGATTTTATAATTCATTATGTCAATTGTTCCATGTTTCTCTGCTGGAACCCACGCCGGGGGCGATGCTTAAATAGGATATCATACTTGATGGAAAAACACTGAAGCAGTGTGGAACATCTAGCCGGTGCATGCTCTATGCGTACAAAAGTAAAATGGAGTTTAAAAATGTCAGGAAGGACATTGCATACTTTAAAATGTTTAAAATAATCAAGCTTTAAAGAAAAATATGTCTAAATTGGTTTAAAACTCGAAGCAAGTTAAATTGATTCAACATTACAAGATAAATTAATTATAAAAGTTTAGATTGAACCAAGTAAAATAAAAACATGATTAGATAAATGTGTATATGGAATGTCTAAAATAAACAAGCTAAAATAAAACTACAAAACATTATAATAAAGAATATATCTAATAATAAATAATTTAAAACATTTTAAATAAACACAATAGAATAGAAAAAACATAATGCAGATAATTTTCCAGTGCCCAATTATATTAGATAGTACCGAAGAAATCAAACAATCATGATAAAATTAGAACAAGAAGACTGACCTTATGAGGATAAGATTTAATTACAAAAAACATTACTGGTAATTTAGTAATTACCGTTAAATAAGAAACAAAATTAATTTAAGTATTTCATACCCAACGTTCAAAATACACAATATTATATATATATATATATATATATATATATATATATATATATATATATATATATATATATATATATATATATATAGATAGATAGATAGACAGATAGATAGATATATGTATAAATATATATATAGATATATATATATATATATATATATATATATATATATATATATATATATATATATATATATACATATATATGTATGTATGTATATATATATATATATATATATATATATATATATATGTGTGTGTGTGTATATATATATATATATATATATATATATATATATATATATATATATATATATATATATATATATATATATATATGTTTCAAAAATGTTAATATAAAGGTTATGGTGGTGAAAATTTGATACAAATATTTTTGGAAATTCGGAAAACAAAAAAATTGATAAATAAAAACTTTAGATTCTTTTTTTAAATACATTAATTTGTCAAAAACCACAGAATTTCATGAGCTCCCGATTCCATCATTTTCAACCGGACCAACGTCAGTTCCTCAAGAACGCCATCTCTTGTTCAAAGCAGACCAAATTGTGAAGCTTACACGCTCCCGCAGAAATTTGGTATGTGATCTGCATTGATCCCGGCCTCAATTCCTTTTGAAGTGGTGACTTTCAATAAGTCAAATTGTGGTCACGATGCTTCTTTGTTTTCTTTGCAATGAGACAGTTTCTGAACTGCAGCTCAAGCTTCCAAGGTTGCAGAGGGGTTGATGCAGAGCTTTCAAAATTGGCCTCATTTGTGCAACACACCTTAGGACGTGAAGCTTACTCGCTCCCTCAAAAGTTCCAATGAGGACTACGTTGATTCCTGAATCCAGTTCATCTGGAACTGCATCACTCTCGACAACAGCTTGAATTTTCTTGAATTTTATATATATATATATATATATATATATATATATATATATATATATATATATATATATATATATATATATATATATACATACACACACACATACAATCCCTAACCGTATGCGGATACATTAATGTGCTGAAAGGATTTGTGTATTAATCAGTAATTCAAGTACTGTATTTCATACTCAACGTTCAAACATTCCCAAATATATATAGTATATATAAATATATTATTATTATTATTATTTCTTGCTAAGCTACAACCTAGTAGCAGAATGCTAGAAGACTAGGGGCTCCAACAATGAAAATAGCCCAGTGAGGAAAGGAAACAAGGAAAAGTAAAATATTTTTAGAACAGTAACAACATTAAAATAAATATTTCCTATATAAACTATACAAACACTTCAACAAAACAAGAAGAAGGGAAATAAGATGGAACAGTTTGGCTGAGTGTACCCTCAAGCAAGACAACTTAGACCCATGAGTATATACTGTATGTCCCTTTCCGAGTGCGGATACCTTAACGTGCTGTAAGGGTTTATGTATCGCCAAGATCAGCAAAGCCGTCCCATTCAGGGCCACCCATATTACGTTGGTTTGTTGTGAGAGATCAGATTAAGTTTCTCACTGTCACCCCCCAGCAATGGCCAGAGTCGAGAGGAAAACTGGCCAAACCCCAAACACAAATCCACAAAAGAAAATGTCGGATGCCTTTGTCCTATAGTGGACTAGAAACAGATGCATTTGTTGTTGTACACATGCGCATATATATACAGTATATATATATATATATATATATATATATATATATATATATATATATATGCCTGTCTGTCATATAGATGATATACAGGCAGACGTAAGGCGAGATGCCAGAGATCCAAATATAAACGACAGTCTCTAAGCCAGTCCCGTGAGGGAGGTTCGAAGTGGCGTACATGAAAAATCTCACTACCCAATAAAATATTTATTTTACCTCGAACGCCAAAGAGTTCTGCTTAGCCTTTTGAAGTCCTATCTCATTCAATGATTTATTCATTCAAAAGTCTTCAACTAACATGTTAATTATTTATGTGGCGAGCAAAACTTCTATTCCTAACAAGCCTTTTCTATAAAAGTTTATGTACTGTTTATATCGGCAGAAAACATAACACAGTTCCTCCCTCACATAACACAGTTCCTCCCTCTTTGATAGTTATAGTACGGTGCATTTTCAGTCATTTCCTCTCCTTTATCTATTTAATAACATTAACGTTTCTTGTTTTAATATCTACATAATATTGCTGATCCTCTGCTTACAAGGTTTTTGACTGTTGTACATGTCCACTCATCACAGATGCACCGCAGCCTAGAATCAATATATGACAATAATTACTATCATAATTTGAATCTCGCCCTACCAAACTATAGTTATATGCCAATAATCATAACTTTTAGTATTACGATGGAGAGAAAATATGAGATTCTCAAGCACACACGAGACAAATACACACAAACTAACAAAGACACTGTCGAACGCCAATCGCACAAGTAGAAAACAAACGAACAAAGTAGCCAGAACTCCCTTCACTGGTATAAAGATACATATACAGATGTAATTAGAACTTTCCACGTCTTCACCTTTGATTCCTTTTTGCCTCGTTCAATCAAAAGGAGTCTCCAATGGGTGAATTCTAATCAAGACACTTTCTTTATGTTCTTCCTTCACTATTCAGGAGACACCCTATTTTTACCTTCCTCCACCTACAAACCCTCCTCCTAACTAATAAGATTCTTTCTCCTATTTAAACAGTGGCAAAAAGGGGCTGCATTGATATTTTGAATGTTATTCATAGTTGTACTCGGTGTACTAAATGTCTTTAAAGTTATTATAAGCATGTATAATCAGGAAGGAGAAGAATGGAAAAAGACCACCACGAGTTACGAGGCTGTAATGTGATGGAGTAAGTGACAAAAAGTGTCTGACCAGTGTGTGTAAGGTACTTGTAGTATAAGGAAATATAACAAATTTGGACAAAATGAATAATTACTCCATCGTATAACCTTGCCTATACTAAAGGTGAATAAGAATTATAAGGGCATCAATATTTACCTTTTAACTAAAAGGAAGGTGTAAAACAGGATTGTGATTGAAAAAAGATTGTGATTGAAAAAGTCGAACATGCAATAGAAAGATTGTGGATAAAATATGTGGGTTTAGAAAAGTAGGAAGGTTGTGAGTCAACTTTAAATGTGAAACCCAAAAGCATTGTGCGTAATACAAACACCTACAAAAAGCATATCCTATGATCGATAGAGATGATGTGGAGAATGGAGATGCTAATTATGCAAGGTATAGTAGATCAGTTGTTCAGAGCTATCAAAAGTTTTTTGATAGAGGTGGAACACGTATCAGCATATGAAGAATATATAGAGGAAGCAACTTCTTTGGTAAAGAAGTTGGACTGGAAACAGTATGATTTATCTCCATGACTATTTAGTATCTTTATGGATTGGGTAATGCAATGAGTCGTGAGAAAATAGCTAGTGAACAGGTGTATATCAAAGTAATACCAGTTGACAACGTTTAGATTTCAGATTTGAGACAGTAGAGAAACTACAGTAACAAATAAAAAGTTATCAAGATGAAAAGGAAAATTTCAGCACTATTATTATTATTATTATTATTATTATTATTATTATTATTATTATTATTATTATTATTAATACTAGCTAAGCTAAACCCCTATTTGGAAAGGTAGACTGCTATAAGCCCAAAGCCCCTAACGGAAAAAAATAGTCCAGTGAGAAAAAGGAAATAAGGAAATAAACAAACTACAAGATAAGTAATGAACAATTAAAATAAAGTATTTTGAGAACAGTAACATTATAACAGATCTTTCGTACATAAAATATAAAAAGAGATTTATGTCAACCTGTTCAACATGAAAAAATATTCGCTGCAATTTGGAACCAGGTTAATGGATAAACAATGGATATGTATGAATGTTGGAAGAAGGGAGGTGGATTTGGGAGTAAATATAGTGGACGAAAAGAAGCTAGACTGAAAACACCTGTAATTAAATTAAGAAAGG
>NC_090766.1:46959416-46969416 GCF_036898095.1 Palaemon carinicauda | reverse complement strand
CACTCCAGGCTGAAGTGCAACTGGAGGAAGGCCACTCCAGGCTGAAGTGCAACTGGAGGAAGGCCACTCCAGGCTGAAGTGCAACTGGAGGAAGGCCACTCCAGGCTGAAGTGCAACTGGAGGAAGGCCACTCCAGGCTGAAGTGCAACTGGAGGAAGCCTTGCAGTTACATTATGCAGTTGAAATGCAAAACATTGAATAGAAAGATGGAAGGAAAGTAAAACGGAAATGGAGGTGAAGTAGTAAGCTATTTAGCTGTCGCAGCTAGGGGTCGATGGGGCATTGCAAAGACCACTCAGTAATAATAAAAATAATAATGATGACAATAATAATAATAATAATAATAATAATAATAATGTATTACTATTATCATTACTGGTTATATCATTATCGATAGGACACTAAATCCATTCAATAACAACAACAAATAGTAACAAAGACAATAATAATAATAATAATAATAATAATAATAATAATAATAATAATAACTATAATAATAAGAATAATAATAAAATTACTATCATCATCATCATCATCACCAACACTATCACGTTCAGAAAAAAAAGAGCTCGTTTCAGAGGACCTTGTAAAAAAAAAAAAAAAAAAAAAAGAGAAAGCAAATGACAAAATTCAACATTATTAAAATTAGATCACTGACAATGAAAAAAAACCCAGATTTAAAACATCAACAACTAAAAAAGATAAAAGTAAGGGGTGGAACACCTAAACCTTTCCCATAACGAAAGGACAAGGGGGGGGGGAGAGAGAGAGGTAGGCGAAAATCTAATGAAACGTTTGATCAAAAACAATTTTTCCCAAAGAGGTCTTGTTATTATAATGTACCTTCTTCACGCGACATTTTCCCCAGACCCCTTCATTCACCAGCTTAACTTAGTTTGCATGGATTTTGTGAGTGCATAAAATATTTCGATGTTCGCTAGATAATGAACTGAATAATAAGAGATTTTCACTATAGTCAAATTTTTTTAACGAGGCATATTTGCACCGACTCGCAGCGGTGCCCTTTTCGCTCGGAAAAGTTTCCTGATCGCTGATTGCTTGGACAAGATAAATCTAACCAATCGGCGATTAGGAAACTTTTCCGAGCTAAAAGGGCACCGCTGGCAGTCGGGGCAAATCTGCCTCGCTAAAAAAAATTGACTATAGTAACCATTGCAAAGAAAAAAAAAAGGGAAAATTTAGACAATCGAGGATAATTTACTGAAAAAATATGTATCGAAGTTTGTCGCAATAATGAACTGTGTAAGCCTACTTAGTTATTAAATGAGAGAGAGAGAGAGAGAGAGAGAGAGAGAGAGAGAGAGAGAGAGAGAGAGAGAGAGAGAGATTGATTCAACAATGATATTCAAAATTGTCATTAACTATTGTATTATTACTGTGATAATTATAATCATTATGAATGTCATAGAAATCATTATGTGAAGTGGAAATTTATTTACAACTACTACTGGAAAACAAATATATATCTGCTTTGTTATAGTAATACCTTCCAAGCATCGATGCAAGACTGTTTCTCAAAATTATCATTATTATCACTAATATTAGGTAAATCGTAGTCACTCTTAAACCAGTGATGCATAAAAGCTAAATTTAAAATTGTCATTACCCGATTACAGGCCAATCCTGAAATAACTACGTACGAGTAACTATGCTAGAGATTGAATTCATCTCGAGAATCAAGAGAATATGGACACTAGGAATTATAGAAAACATAGACTATACTCAATTTTTTTTTAATGAGGAGCATTTGCACTGACTCGCAGCTGTGCCCTTTTAGCTCGGAAAGTTTCCTGATCGCTGATTGGTTAGAATTATCTTGTCCAACCAATCAGCGACCAGGAAACTTTCCCGAGCTAAATGGGCTACCCCTGCGAGTCGGTGCAAATCTGCTTCACTAAAAAGAATTGACTATAGTCTAAGTTGTCATTTGAAGATTACGTATCATGGGCCAGCTAAAAATACCTTTCATATATCTAGTAAAGGTTTTAAGGTCACTCCTGAGTGGTAGAGGTAAGGTGCAGCTCACTGCCAAATATGTTAAAAACATGATCAGAGCTTAATCTCCCTATCCACCCAAGTTAGGACCAGGAGGATCAAGTAATAGCCATTGATGATTATAGCAAGTACGACCTATGGAACCCCTTAAACCGTTGTTGTTGTTGTCGTTGTTGTTATAGATTGCTTAGCCCCTCCAGCCAAACACGGGGTCTCGCATAAACAGTAAGGTCATGTTCACTAGTGAAAATATCATGGGATGAGCAAGACTGAAACTCGGGATAAACAGATAACAAGTCACCAATGAGTAATTATTATACTTATTTTCATAGGAATATATAAAATCTATTAAATGAAATTTGTTCCCAAAATATTACTAGGTCACTTGGGAGCAATTTTGATTGATTGACCATGAAATACCTGGCGACAAACTTCCAGGATTACAGCTGCTGAAGAGAAACGTTTAAATTTTTTATTCAAGTTAAAACACAATTAAATAACAATTTCTGTCCCCAGAAACGAATGAATAAAAACAAACAATAAAATATAAATTGATTAAAAAAAAAATTCGGAAGATTGTGAAGACCTACTCGTATCGCCATATGAAACAGCTATAAAAAAGACATTCCTCTCCCTACCTTACCCCCCCCCCCCCTATCTATCCCCTACGGCGAATGCATCGAAAACGTAGCTTTTAAAGAGCGTTCCCTAATACTATTGATGGCTTTAGTGGATCCTATGCGAGAGCTTATATACAGGCACACACACGACCCTTTGATGGAGCGGGGAGACGAAGTCCCCAGGTTGAAAGGCCGTGTTTTCCGAAATGGGGTTGTCAGTGAATTGAACACAAAATGGATCTGCGTAAAGGGACTTTTCTATATGGACATTACTTGCGCTTGCGAGGGGATGACAGGTGGGCTTCAGCTCTACATGTTAGGTTCACAAATTTGTTTTTCTTTTCTACATATTGCATGGAAAACTCGATGACAAATTTCCTTCACAAAACGGGTTATATAGATAGAAGGTGTCCTAAATATATCAGGGTTACATGGGACTGATAAATTGAGTATTTTGAAGGCTACGGAATGAGCAACAGTACAAAAATTAACTTAAGGGGGGCACTCAGTAGAGCACAGACCACCCCGGCAGCTTATTTCTAGACCTTGACCTTGATCTTTGACCTTAACATGTTTTAATTGGCGTTGATTTTCATACACTCAAATATGAATTAGGTTTGAAGTCTCTGTGACAATGATGTCCAAACTTATGGCTGATTACGTGAATTGGACGTTTTGCTTGACCGTGACCTTAACCTTTGACCTTGACCTTCCAAAATTTAATTATTTCCAGCTTTTTACATAACAGTTAATACCTGCAAGTTTCATTACTCTGCGATTAAAATTGTGACCAGGAAGCTGTTCACAAATAAACAAACACACAAAAAAGGGGCGAAAACATAACCTCCTTCCAACTTCGTTGGCAGAAGTAATGAGAATACCTTATCCAGCATTAGTATGCAAAGGTTATTTACAGAGTGAATAATGCAGATTTGTATAAGAGAAATAGGTCAACTAAAGGACCAGAGATATATTTGGGTCTTTCGAAAGATAATCCAATCTACAGCAGTCCCTATAGGACTTTGATTTGATTTAAGGAATTTCGGCCATATGGTCCAGTACTGAATTCGGGAGTCTATTCAACACCGAAATACAATCCAAGAATACCAACCTTTGACAGATAGGTTGAAATTAAGTCGATGAAACCGGAAAAAACAGAATTTCCAAGGATGATGTGCATAGTGAAGGGCACTCAAAACCGTACTTCATCACATGTGTTTCACAAGTCACTGTCATATGCAGGGAGCATGTCCCCTTGTAAGAAATTCTAACCTCCCTTTTCTCCCATCTCGGCAACTATACCTTATCTACTGTATATGAGACTATTCTCTCATTTCCAGTTACCTACAATGCAAATAGGGCATACTATATGATTGAGAAGTTGTTTTTATCTGCGTGCAGCTTTGAAGAAGATTGTGGCAAAGAACTTACCAGACAGTTTCATTCTTTCCAAGGTCAAAACTAAAGCCCTGTCCACACCATCGAGCATGCCCGACGGGCAAACAGTGATACCAGACCACAGTAGTTAGTAAGAATGAGGGTTAATGACGTCAGAAGCGGGAAAACCACAGACATGGATCTGGCATCATAGTATTGCCAGATCCCTGCCTTTAGTTTTCTCGCTTCTAACGTCATCAACCCTCATTTTTACTAACTATTGTGGCCTGGTATCACTGTTTGCCCGTCAGGTATGCCCGATCGTGTGGACAGGGCTTAACAATGATCTAGTTTTGGCGTCTGGCAAACAAGGATCTTCAAACAACTACTCTGAGCGACAGCTCAATCTCGACTTAATCACAATCACTGAATGAATGTCTTACGTCAAAACAAACAATTAAAAACAACATAAATAACTTTTATGATATTAAAGGGAAACTCCGTGGTGAGACTGATTGGATTACCAAGGTGTTCACAAATACGAATATGGCTTAATGGTTGTGACTGAAATAAGGTCCTAATTGATAGGTAAGTAATTTTTTACACCCAAAATTATTACCATTTCCAAGAAGTTAAATAGACCACAAGGTCCGGATATGAAAATCTGACAGGATATCAGAAATAAACTGGGCAATATGCAAACATTGAAGTTATCTTGATTTCTAAAAATAAATTATGTTCAATTGCATTTTATTATAAACAATTAATAATTAGTTCTAATAGTTAGGCCTTCTCCATCATGAGGCTCAATACTTGCAGGAAATGTTATGTTAAGTTGAACCACCTGACATAAGTCTTTTTATAGTCCATATATGAACAATGTTTTAATGTTAATGTTCTTAAAATATCTTAGTTCATTTGTTCATTAATTCCCAAATAGTTTAGTTCCTTTCCTCACTAATAATAATACAACGTAGCATGGCAATGTCACTTGCCGGACGCGTAATCTTACTGGGTAATGTATCCATTATCGAGAATGGGGACATGCATTCTTTAATTGCAGCTAGTTGCAAACAGTAACCAGAGATGGAAAATTCAATCAAGATTGCAATTGATGCTGCATGATCCAGCACTGCCTTGCATCTGCTGCGTTAAACAAGAGTTCGTGGAACTCGAATCTCAGAATACATTAAAGCAATCAGCAATAATTTCTCAGTAGTAACGAGGCTTAGCTGAAATGTTGGTCCGTAAAGTATTATGACAATTTCTCCTAAAAGAAAATAGAGAAACAAATAGAGAAACAAACAAACTAATCAATATATTTTCGTGAGTAATTAGTTTTTTCTAGATTCAAATCACTTTAATCATGAATATTTTCCAGGTTACAGAGGCCGACGGAAGAGGAATACTAGAGAAATATGGGAAACCAGGAAGGTCTTGCCTCTTTTTTTTTTCTTATGGGCGATCAAGTAGAAGACACTTTTCTTGCTTATAAGTAAATTGCAGATAACAATTCCAAATAATAATAAAAGGTAGTTTTAAAGAAACTACGATAGACAGGCCGAAGAAAACTACGCAGAACACTACCATTTTAATAGATTCTTAAAAAATTTTGAATGACGGGTTTCTCTCTATTCTTTTGGAAATATTCCCAATATTTCTTATTGTTGGTGGCTTTCCCTTCTATCTACATGGTGGCTATGTTGGGTTTTGTAAAAACTTTCATTAAACTTCAAGGAGGATAGTCCACCCAAAAGAAAGTTGAACTAACAACGGGACCAAATTCACAGATACAACATTATGTCTCTCACATATTCTTCTATATAAATAAAAAGAAAATACGAGTATAGCTGACATAATTGGAGACAACTAGCATCAGCGAGAAGAACTCTAGCGCCCCTCCTCCTACTCTTCGGCCCGAAACTTTTTCCATTAAATAAATCAGCCATCACAATGATTTCCTCGTAGACAAGAGAAAACTTTCGCAAGAAACCCCCACCTGGGAACTAAGCTGACAAATTCCTCGCTGAAAATCTTCTGACATTTGTTCTTCATCTTCTTTAAGAGAAGGTGGGAGGGGGGGAGTGTTGTGTGTTATCATCACTTCTTTTTCGTTGGGGTAAATTATGATAAACCCATAGTGGATCATAGTCGTTACCTCTTAAAGCAGGGGCCTTCGTTACATGGTTTTTTTTCTCTTATATAATGAACTTGCTTCACTTATTTCACATAAGGACAGTTACACTCCTTTCTGGTCCTGGATAAAGAATTAGGCCACTGTGAACAAGACTTAACACAGTATCGGCTACGGTTCACATTCCTGTGCTATTAAGGTACTACCGCTAGAGTTATTGGGTCCTTTGACAGACCAGACAGTAATAGATTGGATCCCTCTCTCTGATTATGACCCATTTTGTCTTTCACTACACATACACCGAATACTCTGGCCTATTCTTTCCACAATCTCCTCTGTCCTCGTACACCTAACAACACTTAGATTACCAAGCAATTCTTCTTCGCTCGAGCGGTTAACTGCTGAAGTTTAACTGTTCACTGGCTACTTTCCTCTTGGTGAGGGTAGAAGAGATTCTTTAGCTATGGTAAGCAGCTCTTCTTGGAGAAGGATACTCCAAAATCAAACCATTGTTCCTTAGTATTGGGTAGTGCCTTAGTCTCTGTACCATAGTCTTCCACAATCTTGGAGGAGAGTTCTCTTGCTTGAGAATACACTCGGGCACGCTTATTTTGATTGTTTATTATTCCTCTTGTAGTTTATTTCTTTGTTTCCTTTCCTCACTGGGCTATTTTTCACTGATAGACCCCTTGTGCTTATAGCATCTTACTTTTCCAACTAGGGATATAGCATAACTAGTGCTAATAATAATAATAATAATAATAATAATAATAATAATAATAATAATACTGACGAATATGGGTGCCTCAAAATACCATGTGATACAGTAGGTTTGACCCTTGCGAGAATTACCTCAGCAAAGTAAAAATATATTCTTTACTCACCGCCCCATGTCTACTACCAAAACAGCATGCTAAAGACCGTGAAAAAATTTTACTGTTCAGATTTACGATGCATGATGGAATTACAATGTCAAGAATCGACCGCTGGTCGCTCAGCCTACAAGAAAAGTGCTCTATCACAGAGAGAGAGAGAGAGAGAGAGAGAGAGAGAGAGAGAGAGAGAGAGAGAGAGAGAGAGAGAGAGAGAGAGAGAATTAATAAATATGAAGCTCAAATGTACATGTTAAAGTAATATTGTAAAATATAAAACATACTTGTCCTATTCATGGAAACATTTTTTTCTTTTTTCTGTGGAACAAGAAACCAGATGAAAAACCAAAATCTTTACATTCCTGGTTGTGAACTGAAACCATTTGAATTTGAGTTTCTTTTTTTTTTTATATATCCATCTCAAACACAGGAATAAATAAAAAGAAAAAACTTTTCAGGAGTTTCCAGTCCACAGCATATACTCCAGTTAATTAGAAAACTCGTCAATTCGGCACAATTTTTCCCCACCCCTTAAGACAAATTCAACACGCAGCAAATGATTTCATCTTCTCATTCCGAACGCCCTCTATTTTTCCCCTCCCATCAGGACCAGAGGGGAAACCGAACGAAAAGAGGCACAAAAATAAAAGGTAAAATAGATGATGGAAATGCCCCAAGGCAATCAGGGCGAGGCAAAGGCCAAGAACCCTCTCTATACTAAAGAGGAGAGAAATCATAAACTCGGAACCGTCCCTCTCAGTTCAAGATATGGAATCGAGGAAAATGCGAATGCTCTGATTGGCCTCAGGTGAAATTAAAAGACGTCCTCAAACCTCAAACATTAAAATATACATATCTTTACATGTTGGTGCGTATCTGAAACTCTATCTACGAATGAATGTTTGTGTATATATACACACATATATCAAGAGATTTAACTTTCTTTTAACTAGTTAAAATCAAGGTACGGGTCTAAGTTGTGGAATGGTCTTCCTAATCGGGTAGTTGAATCAGTAGAACTTCAAAAGTTCAAACTTGGAGCAAATGTTTTTATGTCGTCAAGGCTGACATGAGTCTTTTTATAGTTTATATATGACATATCTGTTTTTGAAGTTTGTTAATAGTTTATATAGGACATATCTGTTTTGACGTTGTTACTGTTTTTAGAATGATTTATTGTTAATTTGTTCTCATCATTTATTTATTTCCTTATTTCTTTTCCTCACTGGGTTATTTTTCCCTATTGGAGCCCTTGGGCTTATAGCATCTTGCTTTTCCAACTAGGGTTGTAGCTTGGTAAAATAAGAACACGCATACCCAATTCGGTTTGGATACTGAAAAAGAATAAAAACAGCTACACGGAAAAAGACGACATAAACCATGTATATAAGTGACAATATTGAGGGAAACATTAATAATAAATTATATAAAACACATTAAACTCCTACTTTATCTTAATTGTTTATCACTTGTAGGTAATTCATTTCCATATTTTCTTTCCCCAATGGATTATTTTCCTGTTTGAGCCCTTGGGCTTATAGCACCTTGCTTTTCCAAACTGGGCTGTAACTTAGCTAATAATAATAATAATAATAATTATAATAATAATGGTAATGGTAATGATAACGATGATGATGATAAGAAGAAGAAGAAGAAGAAGAAGAAGAAGAAGAAGAAGAAGAAGAAGAAGAAGAAGAAGAAGAAGAAGAAGAAGATTTGAAGTAAATTTTCCATACAAAAGGGAAAATTAATAACCGACTTCAATTTCAAAATATTTTGCTACGTAATTCCAGTATAAAATAACCTTCCTTGACCATCTAAGACCAAATTAACGAGCAAGTTTCCCTCCCAAGCAAAGAAAAACTCGTAATCTCAAGACGAGACACCCCAATTACGTGAACCGGTCTTGGAAATACAAGGACTATACCTTTCCGAAAATACTTATAAAGTTCCTTTTGTACCCTAACCCCCCATACTTGGCCCTCTTAAAGAGCTAGTCAACTTTTAAGCGGCCCTATGAATAGCCTGTACGCCATACTCGCTCTCGACCAAATAAGCCGATATTCACTTGTATAAGAAATAAAAAATAAAAACCTTTTGGTGTCAACACCAGAGAGGGTCTAGAGTCCGATGAGGTTCGCGAGAACTTCAGATGGAATAGGAACCTTTTACACTCCAGTGGTCTTTTTTCAGCCTCGACCATTTCGGATGGGGAACCTCCAAGATTCTGAGACGCAAAATTGATATAAATTTAAATTAAAATGAATTAACTAGCTTAACAAAAGCTTTAAATTCCCAAAATTCAAGACTCATTTTTCATGTTGAAAAAGCGTCACATAAACGCCTTGCTACCGAATTAAGGCACTACTGTAAAAGTAGATTCGTCCTGCAGCTTAAAATATAATGAAGATTCATCATAACAGAAAACGGATTTTGAGCAAAGCGAAAAATTTATCTTTGGGTGATATAGCCATGTCGTCCTGATGGAAGGTTCCTATAAGTAGCTTCCAAAGGGATATCTGATATATATATATATATATATATATATATATATATATATATATATATATATATATATATATATATATATATATAGTGTGTGTGTATATATATAAATATATATACATATATATATATATATATATATATATATACATATATATATATATATATATATATATATATATATATATATATATATATATACATATATATATCAAATATCCCTTAGGAAGCTACTTATAGGAACCTTCCATCAGGACGACATGGCCTGAGCCCAAAAAAGTGCGTTTAGAGTCCATTTCTGAAAGTACGGGAAGTTTATAAGTTAAATTGTGATTATTCTTATATGAATAAACTAAAGAAGATCTAAACCTCATGACTTTCAACGTTTTCTTTAAATACGGTTTTCCTCGTACATTAGAAAATCCCTTTTCAGAGATAAATGATCAAATGATCAAACTGAATAAGTAACAAACATT
>NC_090766.1:46924416-46944416 GCF_036898095.1 Palaemon carinicauda | reverse complement strand
AGAATTCTACCCGACAGGGACTATTATAACATACACACACCAGTTTCCCTTCCACAAACTACACACACACACACACACACACAAACATATATATATATATATATATATATATATATATATATATATATATAAGTATATATATGTATGTATGTATATATACATACACACACATATTATATATATATATATATACGTACATATATATATATATATATATATATATATATATATATATATATATCCATATATATATATATAATGTATAACATAATATATATATATATATATATATATATATAATAGGAGAGAGAGAGAGAGAGAGAGAGAGAGAGAGAGAGAGAGAGAGAGAGAGAGAGAGAGAGAGAGAGAGAGAGAGAGAGAGAGAGCAGTATTCACGCAGAAACAGATTATGTTCATGAACTGTAATGACAATGCCGACGCAGTCAACCGTATTGAAAAATGTAACCCCATTATTATTATTATTATTATTTGTGTACAGCATTGGATATTGTAAGAAGGGCATCACATGCTCCATGTACAATTGACCATAATCAAATTACATTCTGTTTAAGACCCAGAAACCACAGTGAATCGTGAACACATATAATAAACCCCCTCAATGCAAATCCATCCCCAAACATTCGTCGATCATATAAAATTTGAAAAAAATTAACCACGAATCACATATACCTTGGCAATACGAGGCAGTGTTTCAAAGATTTTCTAGCTCCTCTTGACAGGCCCAATAATAATTCAAGACGAAGCTTTTAATACTGTTAATGGACACTCCTTTGCCAATTTAACCTACATAATCACGACTGAATCATGAGAGATTTATGACTAAATAATGATGCTCTACCAGGAATCTTGAACTTGTCCAAACTTTCTTGATGTTAAGAGACCCACATCTACAAGAGAAAAATTCCAAACCACAAATTTTGAGCATGTACAAAATATCATAGAAGTCTGATCAACATCCACCATGTACATAACCCAGCCACTGAAGGGGGGGGGGGGCGCAAGCCAGCCTCAACTTGGTGCCAGTCCCAAGCCCGGGTAATTGGGGAGGGTAGGCGGCAGGAAAGGCATCCAGCCATGCAAAATTTGCCAAAACGACTTTGGACAGTGAATATTATTAGAAGAAAATTAATGCTAGATGGAGAAAGCTGGCCAGAAACATCAACCCCACGAAGAAGTGGGAAAAGATGCAAACAAAGAAGATTTAATGCTAGATGGAGAAAGCTGGCCAGAAACATCAACCCCACGAAGAAATGGGAAAAGATGCAGACAAAGAAGAAGATCCACCACGTACATAATTATGGCAGAGTAACGATTCTGAAACTTGAATTTTGAGCGTATACAAAACAATAATGTTAATGTTAAGTGACCGACGCCTAGCATGAACAGATTTACAATCAAAAAAGTGTTCGTGATAAGCATCTAACATGAACAATGATGACACGCCAAGATAATTACACGACAACCCAAAAGTAGTTTCACATGTATAATACCACTTCTCCCGACCTACAGACGTAATTACTTAGGTCTAATAAGCATCACTCAAACTTGACGAAGTTCAATCAAAATTTGTTATAATATACTTCAAATGATAATGACTATTGACAGAAGAATAAAACTAACTCTTTTCTCCTAACCTCCATTCTCTTGTCTACAAATTTTTTAAAAATGACAAAAAAATAGGGATAAGAATAAATTCTCTGAAGGAGTTTCGTCATCTTACATGTGGCAACCTAGCAAAGCTCTTGGTCTCTTCTTCCTACCAAAAAGGTAATGAGAGCGTTAACGAGTTTCTAGGTCAACAATAAAGGGACTTCTTCAAGGAAACAGACCAAAGACATCGGGGGGAAAAACTTACGATTCCATTCACCAAAGGGGGATGCCGAAATCTAATTATGATAATAATGAGCATATTCCGAGTAATAACAATGTTAATAATAAATGTAATTCTGACTAAAAATATATTTTAAAGTTGAGCATCGAAGATGGATTGATTAGAATTTTACATGACAATTTTTAGATGTCCTTTTTCCAGTTTTATATAAAACGAAGAACTTAAAATAATAATAATTATAATATGGATATTAAAAGCCATAATTCGATAAACCTACAAAAAAAAAAAAAAAAAAAAAGTAATGAATTATATCTCCCAGTTGCCTTTCCTGGATAGGTTAGAATTATACATAAAATTTTTTAGATGTTCTTTTTCCCGTTTTATGTAAAACGAAGAACTTTTAATAGTAATTATAATGCTGATACTAATAGCCATAACTCGATAAACCTCTAAAAAAAAAAAAAAAAAAAAAAGTAAAAAATTATACCTCCCACTTGCCTTTCTTGGGTAGGTTAGAATTATACATAAAAAATTTTAGATGCTCTTTTTTCTCTTTTCTATATAACGAAGAACTTATAATAATAATCATAATGCTGATATCAATAGCCATAACTCGATAAACCTCTAAAAAAAAAAAAAAAAAAAAAAAGTAAAAAATTATATCTCCCACTTGCCTTTCCTGGATAGGTTAGAATTACGCATAAAATTTTTTAGAAGCCCTTTTTCCCGTTTTATATTAAACGAAGAACTTATAATAATAATTACAATAAAAAAAAACCTGATATTAATAGCTATAACTCGATAAACCTAAAAAAAAAATGATATTAATAGCCATAACTCGATAAACCTAAAAAAAAAAAAAGAAAAAAAAAACTGATATTAATAACCATAACTCGATAAACCTAAAAAAAAAAAAAAAAAAAAAAAAATCTCCCAGTTGCCTTTTAAGAATTCCACACAAGGGGAAGTGAAAAGCAGCTCCTTTTTGAAAGGATTTTCAAAAGATCAGGAAGAGTACGCCACCCAACCAGGAATCAATCTCAAAACATCCATAATTTGATATAAATCCAGAAAAACGACAATCTTGTAAAAGTCAGCGGAGCGTGTAATGCATTTTTACGGATTCCACATCTAAGATATCTCTCAAGCATAACGCCCTCAAAGCTTCAAACGAGGAAAGAGCAATAAAATAAACATCAAAATAAAACTTTTTTTATCATTTCCATAAATCAAACGAAAGGAAAACCAGGGAACTTCTTCATCACAGATTTCTTTCCAAATTAAAAAGTTTTAAGCTTTTGATGTAAAAATCGTATTGTAGCTCCAATTGAACACAATATATATATATATATATATATATATATATATATATATATATATATATATATATATAATTATATATATATATATATACACACACACATATATATATATATATATATATATATATATATATATATATATATATATTATAAATACTGTATATATATATATATATATATATATATATATATATATATATATATATATATATATATATATATATATATATATATATATACATACAGTATAAAGCTAAATAGAATAAATACGATGATTATCTGTACTACGATTATAAATTATATTATCATCATTACTGTTATTCGAATTATAATAAAAATAATAATAATAAAAATGATAATAATAATAATAATAATAATGATAATAATAAAAAAAAACAGTAATAATAAAAATAACAATAATAATAAAAATAATAATAAAAATAATGATAATAAAAATAATAATAATAATAATGCTAATAATAATAATAATAATAATAATAATAATAATAATAATAATAATAATTACGATAATATAAAATACATTACTAGTTTTTCGCTATACCTAATTACATTTTATGACTAATACAGTTAGGTTTTGAACATTTTACAGTCACTGTACAATAACAACCATGAATTAAGAAAAAAAATAAAAAACAAATCGTGCAATAGAAATTTGCCAAAGTTGTAATGGATCATAAAAGTCCAAAAATAAAGAGACGAAACCGCATATTGAGATAAGGAAAAATAAAATTTTGCAGTCAGTGAATCTTTCGATATTTGTATAACAAATGATTAAACTAAAAATGGACAATTATATATATATATATATATATATATATATATATATATATATATATATATATATATATATATATATATATATATATAGAGAGAGAGAGAGAGAGAGAGAGAGAGAGAGAGAGAGAGAGAGAGAGAGAGAGAGAGAGAGAGAGACTTAACCAATTGATGCAATGATTCAGTGACTTACCACCACTATTGTCTCTAATTTAAAAACATAAAAAGCTATGTTATTTCCACCAATTCAAAAAAAAAAATAAAATAAAATAAAACAATCATCAAATGACTATTTACAATACCTAAAGAAAAACCTATGAAACTAATAACATTGGAAGAAAAAGATTCCAACTTATTCCTTTTAATTCAAGTCGTGGTACAGATTGAAGCGTCTCAAATGATTAATGGTTGGTTGAAAAGTTGCGTGGTTGAGGAGGGGGGGGGGTGAGTGGAAAGGAGGGAATGGGGGAGGGAGGGAGAAAGACGTCAACTTAGGAGTATATGCCCCTCTCAGATCAAGATCAATAACAACTGCCCCCCCCCCCCCACCACTTTCCCCGGTAAAGCCCATTTCCTCCTCCATAGCCTACTCCTCTTACAAGGAGGCCACGAAACTGACCCTGTGGTCCTCTCCCCCCTTACCACCCCAACATCAAATCGAACATGCTCTCTCTCTCTCTCTCTCTCTCTCTCTCTCTCTCTCTCTCTCTCTCTCTCTCTCTCTCTCTCTCTCTCTCTCTCATCTACGTAGAGTTGCATTTTTGCCGTAACTTTTGTGAAATATTAAAATGGGCTCAACAGATCGGGGCGCAAAATATAACACAAACTTGAAGTTTCCAACCATAAAAGGTTTCAACGGAAGTTTCACCCAAAAGTTCCAGGACCCATCACCACAGACCGCCATTCACGGTGCAACAAGTTAATCTATTAGGGCATCCCTTATCAATGGGCGAACAATGGGTCTCAAACTAATGGATGTGCTTCTTAAAGACCTGTGGAATGGCTTGAAGTGGAACTCACCGTTGTACAGACGAAGATGATGTACTTAATTCCCCTATATAATAAAGAGCAAGTGTCTGGCTATATATATATATATATATATATATATATATATATATATATATATATATATATATATATATATATATATATATATATATATATATTCGGTCATGCTCAGCACATTGCCATGTCTCTCGAGTAGAAGGAGAGAAGAAATAGCCATACCCTGGTGAGAGGGGGTATATCCGATCACGCTCAGCGGCATTGCCATACTTATAACTACTCGGCCCCTCCCTATCCCTCGGGTAGGAGACAGAGACTAGTCATATGATGTTGACAGATGTTACCCCGAATGAAAAGGGGAGAGATGGGATGAATCTGTGTCTGTCGGGTGGCGAGATGCCTTAGGAGTATTGAAACCCTACAGCTCATCGTGATCAATTCATAGACATCATAAAGAAATTTTATATTGAAATGCCTCTTCACCTTAATGGGTTTGGATTCGCTTGTTGCATTACACAATACAGTACACAATATATATATATATATATATATATATATATATATATATATATATATATATATATATATATATATGTATAATATATATATATATATATATATATATATATATATGTATAATATATATATATATGTATAATATATATATAATATATATATAATATATATATATATATATATATAATATATATATATATATATATATATATATATATATATATATATATATATATATATATATATATATATATATATATATATATATATATATAACAAGGTATACTGCGTGTGAAGTGGCTTTCATAAAACCCCAAAATACTTCCTGAATGAGTTACATGGGAATTACACGAATGAGGTCAGGACTATATAAAGTATATCACCAAGCCAAGTCCTATAAGTGTTACCGCCCAGCTTTAGAATTACGTACAAAAGCAACGCTTTTATTATAGATCCCCCATTAATTAAAACCTGAATCGCAACTCTTCAGTGAAAACCACACCAAACTACAAATAGCATCAGAAGTAGCACTTGTACCGTGTCGGTTCCGTGCTGTGGAGAACCAAGGAGATATTATTAATAGCCTTTTTTGAGGCCTATTCAAGTTGTTACGACTGGGCTTATCATATCCATATATAAATATTTAATATCTGTATAAATCCGTATTTCTTCCTTGAAAGCCTATTCACGGTTTAAGTGTTACTGTGAACATATCGAGAAATAATAATAACAATAAAAATATTAATAATAAACTTTAAATAAATAAAGTCATTATAATGATAAAATATTAACTTAAATGTAATACTTTTATCATAAATATGAGAATAGTAACAGAATTATCATTATCATCATATTATCATCATTTTCATTATTAAGAAAGAGAAGAAGATGGTGATATAGCATTTAAGAAAAATGCAAGAGGGTTTACCAGGAAACTTTTCCTAAAGTAGCTCGCGTCACCCACTTAGAAGCTACAGCTGCCTACAAAGGAAGGCCACCTAAATTTCCTATTAACCTGTAGGGCTAAATTCAACGGCCTCAGACTCTAGCATTATTATGTAAAAGCATCCCACAAATCCGCTATGGAATTGACGGGGATATCACGTAACACCGTGATGGAGAAAATAAGCCTCTGACATATCCTGAAGAGATCTGACTAATAACCCATTTGGGGGGTACTAAAAAAAAGTGTAATATTTCTTTTTCTAGGCAAGCTAAATAAGAGAAAATGTTAAAGTATCATTTGCAATATTTAGATGAATTATTAAGAATTCTTGTAAAACAAAAATGAAATTTCATAAACCCTGATATTTACAGCTAATAAAGAAAAAAAAGTGGAAAAAATGTTAAAATATCCCATTATATTTTAGAGAAAAGTTAAAAAAGAAAACTATTAAAATAACTACTAGATATAAAGAAGAATGAATAATTTTTCAAAGTACCAAACAAGCCTAAAATAGATGAAACATAAAAATACCAGGAAAAAAAAATCAAATGCATATGAGCTTTCAAACGTTATCCCTAACATGAAATGCGAGACGAGCCCGAATACAAAGCGCAAGGCTTGGATTTCCTATTCGACATCATAATCATACCTGCGCTAATGAGAAACTTCATGCATCTTCTCCTTGGCAGGTGGTCCTGTCAGGTGATATGAAATAGGATATTAGTAAATGAGAAGCAGGAAATCAATAAGCCGTTTCAACACGCAATTTCCATAGGATACTAATGCATCTGCGATTGCTAAATGTTGATTAACGACTGATTTTATCATTCACATGATTGGGTTCTCTACGGTTAACAACTACACTGACATAGTTTCATAAGCACAGCTTTACTGGCGTGTAAATTTAGGCACAGCTTCACTTCATGCACTTTCATAAGCACAAGTTTATTGGAATGTAACCGTAAACACACCTTTACTTACATGTACTTTCGTAAGCACAGCTTTACTTGCATTTAGTTTTATATGCCTAACTTTGCTGGCACGTAATTTCCAGAGTACATTACCAGGATGTACTTTCCTAAGTAAAGATTCATAGGGATATAGATTCATAAGCATAGTTTTACTGGTATGCACATTTATAAATAAGAGCTTCACTGGCACGTTATTCCATAAAGACAGCTCTAATGGCATGTACTTTTATAAACTAAGTTTCAATGACATGCAGTTTAATAATGAGTTTCACTGATATGTTGTTTCATAATTAGAGCTTCAAAGGCGTGTCGTTTTGTAAGCACAGCTATATAATCTGTAGTTTTCTAAGCAATGTTTTAATAGCATGGAATTTCGTAAGCAAAATTTCATTGGCACGTAATTTTGTAATCGCTACAGTATCTAACTGGCTTGTACTTACAATAGCACGTTCTGCTATAGTATTTAACAGGCTTGTACTTAGAATAGCACGTTCTGCTATACAGTATTTAACTGGCTTGTACTTACAATAGCACGTTCTGCTGTCATACAGTTTTGTAAGCACTGTTTCACTTGTATGGTCGTTCTGTAAGCGCAGTTTCACTGGTTGTAGAATCGCCTATCACAGCTTCAATACAATATACTTTCGTAAATACAGATACACTAGAATATTGTTTCATAAGCATAGTTTTACAGACGATGTAGTTTTGGGAGCATATCATCACTGAGATGTAGTTTTATAAGCACAGTTCACAAGCATGTAGTTTCGTAAGAACAGTTTATTGGCATATAGTTCCATAAGCACAGTTTATTGGCATGTAGTTTCGTAAGCTTAACATCACTGAGATAAAGTTTCAGAAGCACATTTTCACTTGCATGTAGTTTCGTAATCCTCGCTTCACTGATATGTAGTTTCACAAGCTCAATTTCACTGCCATGTAGTTTCGTAAGCACAGTTCCACTGGCATGAAGTTTGTTATAAAATTTCACTGACACGTAGTTTCGTTTGCACAACTTCACTAGGATCGAGTTTTTTTTTTATCACAACTTTAATGGTATAGAGTTTCATAGGAACAATTTCACTGGCATATAGCTTTGTAAACACTATTTCAATGGCATGTAATTTCATAACCCCAATTTCGCTGGCATGTAGTTCAATAAGAATAACTTTACTGAGATGTAGTTTTAGAAGTACAGCTGCAATGGTATGCACTTAAGTAAACAGTTTTACTGGCATGTGGTTTCACAAACGCAGTTTTGCACACAACTTCACTGGGATGTAGTATCGTAAGCAGATTGATTGATTGATTTAAAGTTTTCAGGCATCCTGACATCTGAATCGTAAGCAGAGCTTTAATGGTATGCAGTTCCATAAACCCAGTTTTACTGACATGTAATTTCCTAAACACAGTTTCAATGCAATGCAGTTTTGTGGGAAAAGCTTTAATGGTGTGTAGTTTCGTATCCATAGCTTCTGGGATGTAATTGCATGAGCAGTTTCTCTGGCGATATACTTTCGTAAGTACAGTTTCACTTGCATGTAGTTTAGTAAGCACTACTTAACTGGTATATAATTTCTTAAGGTCAGTCACAACTTGATCACAAAATAGTTTACTGGGACATAATTCAATAAGTACAATTTTAATGACATGGCGTTTCGTCTGCACATTTTTACTATTATGGTCTTGCAGGCACAGCTTCGCTAGCATTCAGTAACGTAAAATAAAATCTTCACAGATATCTATACTCATAAATACAGCTTTACTGAAAATTGGTTTTCCTCAGCGTATTTCCAATTGCACGAGGCTTCGAAAGTAGAGCTTCACTGACATGCAACTTTATAACACATAACTGGACTAGCACATTATTTTGTAAGCAGAGCTTCACTGATATGTAGTCTCGTAAGTACAATGTCACAGACAAAATTTCTTACCTACAGCTTTATTGACTATCATGTTTTCGCAGGGAAAATGAATTACTAACAGTTATACCTTATTCCAAAAAAACAACATAAATTTTCCAGATATATAGTTGAAATAGAAAAGATGTTAACATCTATATTATGTAAAGTTTACTCATAAGTACAATTTCACAAACATCAAATATCTCAACTACAGCTTTATTGTCGATTACATTTTCAGATGCAAATTCAATTACTAAGACTCATACGTTATTCCAAAACAAAAAACATAACTTTCCGAGATATGTAATTGACATAGAAAAGAGGTTAACATCCATATCATGTAAAAGGGTGCCTGGCACACTAGACATGACTATACGGTACAATTTTAAAACGAACTGTAAAGAAAGATACAATTAAATGTATTCATCATATGCATTTTTATTGCATTTGACGTCACCAAGATTTATGCAATCAATGGACTTTTCGATTATGTAAATATTTCGAGGTTACGGATACTATTTTTTTTATATATGCACATGGAAAACCAAAGAACGATTTGCAGATTAAAAGCGATAAGCCAACACGCTCGTAAATAAAGTATTTTCTACAAATCAATTTGTTACACCGGTAAATCACACACACACAGAGACAGACAGACACACACACACACACACACACACACACCCTTAATCAGAAACGCATTATAAAGAGAAGGATATCATAATATAAACATTCTTCTTTACTTATGACAATAAATATAAGAAAATGTAAGTATATATACGCAAATTATGGTGCCGAGTGAAACAGCTACCGTTTTTTTTATCCAAACATCCAGGTAAACAAACTCGGAAACCGGTCAGAGGCAACAGGTTACTGAATATTGCATTATAAGGGGAGCCCAACAGGCGGCAGTCAATCAAGAATATAGGTGCACCCAGGTGAGAGAGGGGAGAGAAGGAGAGGGGAGGGAAAGAGAGGGGAGGGGAAGATGACGTAGGGAAAGGGGGAAGTGAATGTCACAGCTTTGTAACCAAGATTCTTCTCTTGCACCGAATGTAAATGAACGTAATTCATTCGCATGAATTATTCAACCAATTGGGTCCAATGTCACAATGTTGTAATTAATTTCTCTTTCCTTTCGGCAAATACAGATTTAATTCTTTCCAAAGAATTTAAATAAGTTAATTCGGATGAATTAAATCATGCATTTCACTGAATTAATTCTGATGAATATAAATGAATTCTATGGACTCGCCATGAAGTTCAATTGCACTGTTCAACAATCTACGTTTAAGTTCTCAAATTCAAATAAATCAATTCAAGAGGCTATTATGACTCAAATTAACAAATAAATCGAGTAGACTTAATCACCAACATTAAATTAATTATACTATGAATAAACAGAAATTCCACATTGTATCAATAATACGCCAGGAACTATTATACACTCACCATCCCGCATAGTCCTTGTATATGTTGGAGTTTTTTTTTTATCTCTAAAAATATGAAATGAAACAAAATATAGTATATACTTAATATTAAATATCAAGCAAATAACTTAAACTACGCAATACTTTGGAAGAGTAGAAAAATAAAAAAAAAATCAACTTTATTCCAAGTTATTGAAATAGATTTGGAGAAATTAACTTGGATTTGTCACCTCCCGGTTAAACTATGGATGAATTAACTATAAACGATTTCTCTACAACTCCAATACACGAGCAATTATTCCCTAACGTTACGGGTTCCATGAAAATGCTCTCTAAAAGCCAATAGGAAAACGAGAGTACAATTTGGAACTCAATCTCGAAAAGAGATCATTTTCATTTACTACACACACTCATATATATATATATATATATATATATATATATATATATATATATATATATATATATATATATATATATATATATATATATATATATATATATATATATATGTATGTATGTGTGCATGTGTGTTCGTGCGTACGAGTGTATAGTAAATGGAAACTTATGCCTTCATTTCGCTTATTTCTCACGAATAACCTCCTAAAAAGGGATTAAAAATACATGTTGACACCAACGACTAAATGTAAAACGACAATGCACATTTCGTGTTATTTTGAAAACTATCTGGAGCTGAGTGTGTCCTGAGAGATGCTCCTGACTTTTAGACGCCACTAAGATATATATATATATATATATATATATATATATATATATATATATATATATATATATATATATATATATATATATACACACACATATAAACAAACATATATATACACTCATATATATATATGTATGCATGTATGTATGACTATATATACTGTATATATATATAATAAATATCTGAGCTTGAGCAAAAATACAAAGTACTGATAATACATATTGTACATCACCAGAAATGCGATATCCACTATTTCAATTCAATATAAAATCAATGCCTGTTAACGAAACAAGTTAAAAAAAAAAAAAAAACTTAAAATAGAATTATTACCAACTCTTTTAAGATTGAGTGACTGTTTTAAAAGTTCAAAAGCGTTAGAACATCAAAGTTTACCCTTTAAATGACTAACTTTGACGAGCTCTCGTGAGATTAATGGATGACACGTGTAAGGGAATACGCAGATAACCTTACTGAATGAATCTTATTATCCGTTTTACCCCCAAGGTAAGGTTAAATTTCGAGCACATCTTGCTATATGTATTTTTTTTAAATTGCTGTAACAGCCTTACTTTTTGTCATAGAGAGGTCAGGTTGGTCTCATTCATTTGGAAAATGCCTGAAGTTTCTCTTAAGTTATGCAAAAACATGTAAATAACAGTGTTTTGCAAGGACGTACCGGTACGTCCTTTGGGTGCGAAAGGGATAATTATTAATTCCTTTGCCCAACGAAAAATAATAGATATAAAAGTAAGATAAATTTAAAACTTTGACATGATACCTGAGGAAAGTTAGTACTGAAAAAATCAATATTATTTTCCCGTATTTTACAATTAAAAAACATTAAAGTAAGGCTATAAACACCTACATTTCTTCCTATTTTAAAAGTAGTTCATGAACGAAGAGTTAATGGACTGGTCACTGCGCTTACCTGACAATGCCATGGAGACTGATTATATATTTGCATATAACAATCCCCAAGCCACCCTCCACCCAAGATAGGACCTGGGATGACCAGGGAATGGTTGCAGGTGAACCATAAAGTAGATATCCCATCTTTAACTCACTTGGACGGTAGGGTTGTGAACACTACCGAAAACTATCAAGTCAAGAGCGGAACTTGAATTCAGACCATTAGAGAGAGAGAGAGAGAGAGAGAGAGAGAGAGAGAGAGAGAGAGAGAGAGAGAGAGAGAGAACGATTATATATTCATAGCAAAAACTGCCACAAATAACATTTTTAGAAGACATCCTATATTATCACGAAGTAATGTCATTTTTAAACTTAGTAAATAAACCTGGAATTTTCATCTTCACCACTAGAGATTACCGCCAAATGTCTATAAAATCGACACAATGGTCGGCTTTAACGACCAGGCCAAAGAGATAAATCTTGTCGGCACATTGATAAACAAACACCTGCAAAAAATTACGTTCATCTCAAAATAAAACGTATTGACATCCTACTATTTATACGAATAATGTATCTGCGTGCATGTATACAGTATATATATATATATATATATATATATATATATATATATATATATATATATATATATATATATGCACACACACATAAACACATACATATACAGTACATATATATATATATATATATATATATATATATATATATATATATATATATATATATACATACATATACACACACACACACACATATATATATATATATATATACACACATTTATATATATATATATATATATATATATATATATATATGTGTGTGTGTGTGTGTGTGTGTAAATAACAAACTGTATATATACATATACACACAGTATATTTATATATAATCTGTATATTATAAGTCCAAATGTAAAATCAACCTCGTTAACACTGAGGAAGGAAATGAACATTCTCTTTGGCATTAATCATTTTCTCCTGCACAGGTCGAGATTCTGAAGCCAAGGAAAGGATCTCTCATTAGGTTGATAAAGAAAGGTCACCCAAAAGATGCCATTTCACTTTTTTTTTTTTTTCATTTCCCAGCACGGTACATAAATTACAGTAATGAAAAACGAGAAACTGAGGTATTCGTTGTAGTTTTATCATAAGCAGGTAAAATGTTTTTTTTCACTATCGATGGAAATTTTGACCAATACAAATAATAATAATAATAATAATAATAATAATAATAATAATAATAATAATAACAACAGTCATGATATTCAAGAATACTCGCATGTGAGATTAAAGCTCTGTTGGTGGACCTTGATGCTTATGGAGGTGTAGACCCAAATGGTATTTTTCCTTTGTTTTTTTTATAAAGACAACAGATTTCTTAGCTCCAAAGTTATCTGTTATTTTGCGCAAGTTAGCAAGAAGAGGAGCTTTTAGCACTTGTTGGAGAATTGGTAATGTTACTCCTCTATGTAAATGTGTTTGTGGTAGCTCAAGTCCCACTGATTACCACCCAATTTCCATAACTCCCATATAATCTAAAGTTTTTGAACGTCTTCTGGCAAAACGTCTTAATAGGTTTGCTGAAGGTAATCATCTACTCCCTAGTTTGCAATTTGGTTTTCGTAAAGGCCTTGGAGCATGTGATGCCCTTCTTACAATCTCCAATGCTGTACAGAAATCCCTTGATTGTGGTCGGGAAGTTCGTATGATTGGCCTTGATTTTAGTGCTGCCTTTGACCGTGTTAATCATGAGGCCCTTGTTTTCAAACTGAAACAGTTGGGAGTGGGTGGGTCGTTTCTTAGCATTATTATTGATTCTTCAAGTAATAGATCTCAAAGAGTTGTTGTTGATGGGCACCATAGTGATTATAGGAATGTGTAACCGGTGTTCCACAGGGTAGTGTTCTTGGCCCATTACTTTTCATACTATATACACATGACATGTGGTTTGACCTAGAAAACAAGCTTGTTGCATATGCAGATGATGCTACTCTCTTTGCATCAATTCCATCCCCTGAATATAGATCTAGGGTTGTTGAATCCCTTAATAGAGATTTAGCTAAAATTAGTGCATAGTGCAAAGTATGGGGTATGAAGTTGAATCCTAACCAAACTCAAAGTATGATTGTAAGTAGGTCAAGGACGGTGGCTCCTCAACATCCGGATCTCAGTATTGATAAAGTTTCTTTAAAATTGTATGACTCTTTCAAAATTTTTAGGTGTGATTCTCGACAGAAAATTTACTTTTGAGAAACATCTAAGGTCTGTGTCTTCTTCAATTGCACAAAAAATAGGCTTATTGAGAAAGTCTTTCAAGATTTTTGGCGATCAATCTATTCTGAAGAAGTGTTTTAATTCTTTCATTCTACCTTGTTTTGAGTATTGTTCTCCTGTCTGGTCTTCAGCTGCTGATTCTCATCTTAATTTGTTGGACAGAAACTTACGGTCTATTAAATTTCTTATTCCTGATCTAGATATTAATCTCTGGCACCGTCGTTCAATTAGTTCATTATGCATGTTGCATAAGATTTTTCATAACTCTGACCATCCTTTACATTCAGATCTCCCTGGACAATTCTATCCTGTTCGTAATACTAGGCAGGCAGTTAATTCTAATAGCCAGGCCTTCTCCATCATGAGGCTCAATACTACGCAGTACTCTAGAAGTTTTATTCCAGCTGTTACCAAGTTGTGGAATGATCTTCCTAATCGGGTAGTTGAATCAGTAGAACTTCAAAAGTTCAAAGTTGGAGCAAATGCTTTTTTGTTGACCAGGCGGACATGAGTCTTTTTATAGTTTATTTATGAGATATTTGTTTTTGATGTTGTTAATAGTTTATATGTGACATGTCTGTTTTGACGTTGTTCCTTTTTTTGAGAATGATTTATTGTTAATTTGTTCTCTTCATTTATTTATTTCCTTTCCTCACTGGGCTATTTTTCCCTGTTGGAGGCCCTGGGCTTATAGCATCTTGCTTTTCCAACTAGGGTTGTAGCTTGGATAGTAATAATAATAATAATGTGCAGACAAAAGCCGTAGCCAAAAGTACTAAACTTCCACATTGCAATCAAATAAACAACACATATCATTCCCTTAAAACCACTAAAGAGGAGTAATCCTAAATAATTACTAAACAAATTGTATCAAAAACATTGTAAATTTATGATAATACTTGTTGCTGCGCTTGATTAAGTAAACTCGTCTTATGCACTCATGAGCTCATGCTTGTAATAGCGACCGGCAGGCAGAAATAATGTAAAATGGAGAAGACGACTGTTATGGCCATATGAACCCAGTTTTCGTCAAGGGCAGAAAATATCTTTATTAGGCAAAGTTTACCCGAAATTTAATCTTTTCCTAAGAAAGCATACAAGATACTTCGAAGAGAAAATGTCACAAACTAAATGTTTTCACAAAAATAAAAGATACTTTGAAACAAGAATGACAGATACTTCACAAATGAAGTTGAAAAAGACATATTTACAATAAAAATATATACAATTATGTGAGCTATAAAGACAGACCAGCCAGGCGAAGACAGAAGGTAAAATCAAATACTGTACTTTCCACAAATATATAATAAACAGGAGAATTGCAATACCACACTGCTATAATTCAGCATGGTGCTTTCACAAAAACGAAAAAAATGTAACACTCATCAAGAAACCCCAATCACCAACCGCTTAACAAAACTCAATTCAATGTTTCATGAGGCATAAATCGTATCCCGAGAGCTATCAGTGAACTCGGTTGTTCAAGTGGTTCCAAATTAGCTGGACTTCCCTATAGGGCTTCGAATATCTGATCCGTTTGCCCGGCTTGACATGGAAAATCTCTCTTCTCATCCTGTCTCATTAATCAGGAGGTAATCAGCTCGGTCTTTGATAATGGCAAACACAATTGATGGTCCCTGTTTGCTGCCCTCGGGATACTCTGGCAGATTTATTGCCGGATTGTCCAAATCCATTCGCTTCTTTTCCAATTATTTAGATTCAATTGATTACCTTAAACATTAATAATAAAAGTGACTTCGTTAAAAGAGATGCTTCGGTTTTCGTAAATTGTTTTTTTTTTTTTTTTTTTATCGAAAGAGAAACACATAAATCGCAAAATCCACGATTAAAGACTTTCATTAAGGAATCTTGATATTGTAGGGGAAGTAAATATTGTAACTCGATGCCCTTTGATAATAACACAAAACCTCCTTCCAAGGCAGCGATGCCGTAATGTTACGAGATCACAACAGAAAATGAAAATACGTAAGAACCGAAATATAATTGGATCAGGGCGGCCAGGAGGAAACCAAGATTACAAACCAAAATTAATTTTGTGAGTAATATAACAATAGCATTGATTATAAATTATACTGCTGCTGATTTGGCGCATGCCGGCATTCCTTCTTAAACATAACGATACTGTCTCTCCTTTTATTATATATTTTGTCTAATTTCCCATAATTCAGAGAAAAATATTGATAAAGACACACATCTCTCTCTCTCTCTCTCTCTCTCTCTCTCTCTCTCTCTCTCTCTCTCTCTCTCTCTCTCAAATAAACAATCGTTCCATTATCAAAGTACCTTAAACTAAAACGCGTATTGGTAGGATCAAATATTAATAAAATACAGGAGTATATTTTTTGTCCAATCTCCATAATTCAGAAAAGAATATTGATGAAGACATACTCTCTCTCTCTCTCTCTCTCTCTCTCTCTCTCTCTCTCTCTCTCTCTCTCTCTCTCTCTCTCTCTCTCTCTCAAACATACAATCATTCCAATATCAAAGCAGGTCAAACTATTAGTAGAATTAAATATTGATAAAATACAGAAATGAGGAAACCATTTTAGCAACTGCATTTCCGTAAAATGCAATTTCACAGAACACTAAACGACCGTAATCTGTGTAGGTTGAACACATAAGCTGATAGAGAGGTCGGATAAGCTTATTGCGACACTGTGGTTAATAGTTAGTGGCAGGGCAGGGATTGTGCACGACAAGATGGGATCATGGAGAGAGAGAGAGAGAGAGAGAGAGAGAGAGAGAGAGAGAGAGAGAGAGAGAGAGAGAGAGAATACCTGAAGTAACGAAATAAAAACGATGGTTTTTAACCTATACATTTCAATGTTTAATATGACAACTAGACCAAAGTGTTGGGAAATAAGACCAGCACAATTAACTTCCAATTGCTAGATTAAAATATATTCTCTCTCTCTCTCTCTCTCTCTCTCTCTCTCTCTCTCTCTCTCTCTCTCTCTCTCTCTCTCTCTCTCTCAACGGTATATGCAAATAGCAATAAAAACTATTCAACCAACTCTCTCTCTCTCTCCTCTCTCTCTCTCTCTCTCTCTCCTCTCTCTCTCTCTCTCTCTCTCTCTCTCTCTCTCTAAACGGTATATGAAAATAGCAATAAACAGTAATCTACCTACATATTTCATTAAATATGTACAAAATCGATTGAAAATATGTTTTGTATTCAAAACTCCCAATATAATATGCATATGAACCTATGAATATGTATAATTTTACGCATCCAATCTGGAAAGGACAATAATCCAATATTAGTTAAAAATTCATCATCCTTATTTCAAACTAATTCAGGAATACTCTCTCTCTCTCCTCTCTCTCCTCTCTCTCTCTCTCTCTCTCTCTCTCTCTCTCTCTCTCTCTCTCTCTCTCTCTCTCTCTCTCTCTCTCTCTCGAAATAAAAATCTTAAATTATACCTCCCAAAACAGATGAAGTACACGTTTGTATCATATTTGTGCCAAGAAAAGGCAGCAAATCCCATACGAAAATTTCTCATCTAGAAACGTAAACCTTTTATATACGTCGTTACCCAAAGAAATCTTTTTAAAGCCCAAAGGGAAGAAACACTTGCCTCAGGTGGAGCTTCGTCTTCTTCAACTGAGGACTTGGACTCTTACCCTTAAAGGGAAGTCGTCCACGTGTCTCCCAAGTGGAAAAGATATGGGCCATATGGCCTAGCTCTTTGATCTGAGATGTTGAACAGCACGATTGTAGAAAAAAAAAGGGAAACGAAGTACAGTAAAAGCCTAACCATTAATGCAGCTTGTGGTCGAATGGACATTGAAAATACCCATAATTAATCCCTACGGTGCACCACGTGAGGTCATATTTGTAAGAATCAAAGTAAAAAGCAGTCAAAAGAAAAAATGGTAAATATCAACAGCGCAAAATGAAGGGAGTTGTTGTCGTTAGAACAAATGAGGTCTCGCAGTTTTAATGGAGAGAGAGAGAGAGAGAGAGAGGAGAGAGAGAGAGAGAGAGAGAGAGAGAGAGAGAGAGAGAGAGAGAGAGCGAGAGAGAGAGAGAGTCTTCACGAACAAAAAAACTTTGAAGTTCTCATCATGTCTTTGTTTTTCCCTGATTCTTATAAGATTTCTTTCCCCAAGTGACGGAATGGTTAAGCCTTGCCAAATGAACTTTTCCTTCATGTTTATCTTAGAGTTTGGGATGTTAAAAGGGTATCAAATGTCAGTCTGGTTAGCCCTTCATGAGAAAAAGTAATCGAATAAAGAAAATTACATTAACTCTAAAGAACTGCTTATGAAAGATAACAAAAAAAGTATACTTATGGATTAGAAAATATGAAGCCAGTCTAAAAAAATAATTGGTTGTAAACTGAATTAAGGCCGGAAGATAAATCTAACGTAGGCAGAAAAAACTAACAGGGTTAAATACTATAAAGATAAAATTGACCCATTAAAATTCAAGAGGCTATTTCCCAAGCTGGACCAGAGCAAGGACTGGGATGAAATGCCAATTACTAACCATTACTTCCTTTCCCAACTCGGGGCGAATCAAGGACACTCCAAAATCGAACCATTGATCCCTAGCCTTGGGTACTGCCATAACCTCTGTACCGCGGTCTCCCACTGTTCTCTTGCTTGAAAGTACAATCTGGCACACTATTCTATCTGTTTCGTTACTTCCTTTTCTCATTGGGCTATATTCACTGCTGGAGACCTTGGGCTTATAGCACCCTACTTTTCAAACCAGGATTGTAGGTTAGCTAGTAGTGGTAATAACACAAAGCAGCCTTATCCTTGTCAGGCCTAAGGCAGACGCGCCCTTATCATGTACAATGTCATCTTGTTCTTAAGAAACAGGCTGGCTAGCCTTTATCAAGTCATTGGCAGCCTTGTTTGTCTAAGGCACACTATCTTGTCTTTATCAGGCCTAATATCTCTGTGTCCTTATCAGACCCCAGGCTTCTTTGTCCTTGTTTTAGACACAACAGCATTTTACTTGTTGGACTAAGATCGACTTTTTCTTATCATGCCCACAGCAGCATTATCCTTATAAGACCAAATGCAGACTTTTCTTTACCAGAACTCGGGCAGCCTTATCATTATAAGACATATGGAAGACTTGTAATTGACAGGCCCCAAAGCAACTTTGTCCTTGCCAGGTCCAAGGCAACCCTGTCCTATCAAGCCTAGTCACCCCTGCTCTTAACAGGCAAAAGCCTTTCCAGTTCTTATCTGACTCATGGGAGTCTTATCCTCACCAGGCACAAAGCTTTATACCGTTATCAGGCCCAAGGTACCTTTAAGCTTTCAGGCTATGGCAGCCATGAGTTGGCAGGCCTCA
>NC_090766.1:46914416-46919416 GCF_036898095.1 Palaemon carinicauda | reverse complement strand
GTGGTTTGAACCACGCCCACCGACAGAACACACGCAGGCACACACACACACCCACTGCGGGCGGAGTAAAGCACGAGGGAGGGAACAGGAGAGGGCGCCAGACAGTAATTCAAATGGAATGCCGCCCATAACGATTTTCATCACCTTTAAAGGGCTAGAAGTGTTCCAGCGGCCTCCGTGGGAGACGATATTCCCCCTCCGAGGAAAATAAGAGAAAATAAATACTTAAAATATGTGGGATTAGTTTGATAGCGATGACGCCAAAGACAACGTCGATGATGACGGCGGAAGCGTTGGAGATGACAGGGCTTCTGTGTTGGCGAGGAAAAAGGAGGAGGCGTCGGTGTGTCGTTTACTGTTGGAGATGCTGGTGTTGCCTGTTGATGGAAGCAGGCAGACGGAGGTCAGCCCAAGAACTGAGCAACACACCGCCACCTGCTCTTATGCTGCTCCGAACGTACTACGACTTTAAATTTCCCTTATAACGAAAAGGTTCCGCCGCTACTGCTGCTGCTGCTTTTGTGACCCCCCTCCCCCCCCCCATTACCATCACTGCTTTTTGCTTTCAAGTCAGCTGCTTTTAGGGCAAAGAATGCCTACCTAACTGGTCGTCGGGAGAGGATGCTGCAGGTTTGCTGCTGCTGCTGCTGATGATGATGATGATGATGAGTGCCTTTGAAATGCCGTAGATCTCAACTTTAAAACGGCGTCAGCAGAGACCTTTTGGTCTCGCACGCAATCACAAGGTTCGTCCACGTGTTTCCAAACATCGTGGTATATTTCACTATGCTATTCAGTATCGAATGAGCGTCACGTTGATAAAGATTATGAACCGCAGAAAACTCGTAAATAGAAAGTGCTTAATGCATTTAAGCTATTTCGCGTGACCAACACACACACACACACAAAAAAAAAAAAAAAAAAAAAAAATCTTCCGTAAAAAATTATCAACATTAAAGAAAACAGGTCAGATTTAGCGAAAAAAAATCTCATGCATTTCAAGTCAAACGACTAGTTTTTTCTACGTTAAGCGTTATTCCATGAAATATAATGCGCAAAAATTATGTCAAAGTGAAGTAGAAATAATGCATTTTTAGGAAATATTACATGGATCATACTTCAGATAACGTAAAGCAATTGTGAAACTGTAGTCCATGAAGTTATTTCATAATACAAAAATTTACAATATATACATATTCTTTTTCGCTTTCGTTTATTACCATGAAACTTTAAACTCTTTTCAATTTAGAAAAGCAAGGATATGTCAACCGTAAAATATCACCGGTAAGTCTGTCTTTACATCATATACAAAAACAAAAACAAAAAATGTTTGATTTCACGACAAAAAAATACCAATCTTTTTCGTGACAAATCCTTGATTTCTTAATGAAACAGATTTAATTCAGTACAGCATTTAATTATGACTATATATATATATATATATATATATTTATATATATAGAGAGAGAGAGAGAGAGAGAGAGAGAGAGAGAGGGAGATATATATATATATATATATATATAAATACACAAAAGAAAAATTCCTTATAATCCGCAATGAAAGCTCTTCTAAAAAATTTTGTTGCTAGATAATTCAGTCACATTTTGAACTCTTTATCTCTAACTGAAGCTACATTCTCGGTTTGATTTACATAATGTAGTCCAATCCAGAAAAATTAAAGTATATAAATAGAAATCAGGACATTCAGTCTCACATTCAGAGACAAAACATAAATAAAACGTTTGTGTTTGGGCATATAATCAACACTTTTCAGGGGGTGGTATCGATTCTTCTGAATAATTAAAAAACGTAATAATTTTATTTCTTGGAACGTTTATATATTGCCCTAAGTACCAAAGTATATTTTGATACTGCTTAGTTTTCAAGTACAAAATTTAGGCATACATTATATCATATTGGTATAGGACTCAAAATCAATAACTACTATAATGTTCAAAAGAATTAATGCTTATTTTTCCTTAACAACCTTATATATGTCTTTATATAAAGAAATAGCCATTAACAGTGATGGCTCCAGATTACAACAATACAAGTCACTGCCTAATTCCAACTTGAAATACGAAGTCGTTCAGTAAAACTTGGGCACAACTAGCCAATTTATATATTTAAATAGCCATTAACAGTTATGGCTCAAGACTACAACAATACATGTCACTGCCTAATTCCTCCTTGAAATACTTTGTCGTACAGTAAAACTTGAGAACACTAGTCAATTTATATATTCAAATAACAGGATCAACAATACCACTCAAAATACATAGCCACTACCTTATGGGTAGTAAGTTGGCCAAAGCACCAGCCACCCGTTGAGTTACTGAACCAGTGACTGGTCAGATGGAACTGCATTGAATCCTTCTCTGATTACAGCTCAGAGTTCTCTTGCTTTGAGGGTACACTTAGACACACTATTCTATGTTTTCTTAGTTCCTTTCCTCACCGGGTTATTTTCCCCGTTGGAGCTCTTGGGCTTATAGTATCATATTTCCAACACCCTGACTCCTCCTATACATTCTTTTTACCAGCCCATGGTGAAAGCCAAATGGCAACACAACTTAGCCTTCCGACTATGCTATTTTTATAGCTCCTTCACATCTCTACATTTTTTCACCATATCAATTAAACAAATAGTCTCAATGGTTTCAGTACTTTCTGTCATTTGCAATCAGCCATACACACGCGCACACAAACACATTTTATATATATATATATATATATATACATATATATATATATATATATATATATATACACAGTACATAACCATGCGTGTTTCAATCACTATTCTCAGGAAACAAACAAGAAACAACATTGAATCTTAATTTTTTTCTGTACACTGATTGGCTACAGACAAATATTGCAAGGCAGTAAATTATTTTGGACATCAGAAATTAGGATGGAATGTTCTTGAGAGAAAATAAAGTGAAAAGCAAGCTGAGAAAGATTAAGTAGTAAGTCTTTATGTACTGGCTCTGAAACACAGGAACACTTTTGGGGTAGCTGCTGTTTATCATTATTATTATTACTAGCCAAGCTACAACCCCAATTGGAAAAGCAAGATGCTACAAGCCCAATGGCTCCAACAGGGAAAAATAGCCCAGTGAGCAAAGGAAATAAGGAAATAAATAAATGATGAGATTAAATTAACAATAAATCATTCTAAAAATAGTAACAACGTCAAAACAGATATGTCCTATATAAACTATTAACAACGTCAAAAACACATGTCATATATCAACTATAAAAAGACTCATGTCAGCCTGGTCAGGAAGAACATGGGGGAATTTTGATTATGTAATGTCCTTATACGACGAGATTAATCTACATAAATACACATAGAGCTAGATAGTTACTGTAAATGTCTGGGTATGTGATTGCCAGAAGAGCATAATGTAACTAATGTTTTGAATACTTATATATATTTGTCAACTGGGAAGTAGAGAAGATAGATAATCGTAATGTAATAATGTGCTTGTGGTAATGAAAGTCGAAGAATTTAGAAGAATAAATGAGATTTATTTGTATTAAACCAGTCCTCAGATTTTTAAGTTCGAAAATCCTACGTTCAAAAAAGAGAGACATTTTTTAACTAAAAAGTTAAAAAGATTAAGTATATAAGTTGTACTTTCTTCACACAACTGTAGTCAGACAATTCCTTCCCTTACCACCCCTTTTAGAAAGAAAAAAAAAAAAAAACAATTGGGCGTCTGGCAGAACTCCATTTCTCCCTTGCAACGAGTTAATTATCTGAAGACTTACATAGTGTGCGATTCGACCAAATTTAGAGGAAGCCCATCCTCCCTGTCAGTAAACATTTTGCCGAAGGCATATTCGCACAGTGGATTACACCACACTGCCGCCGTCAAGGGAAAAATGTCCTTTCTAAGGCGGGACTTTGCTTCCCGGTAAATAGGCGTAGATAAAATCGAGAGAGAGAGAGAGAGAGGAGAGAGAGAGAGAGAGAGAGAGAGAGAGAGGAGAGATTAGATTTAAGAATTTGGATCATGTGGCCCAGTACTGGGGTCTCGGAGGGACCTTCAGCGCTTACATGAAACTAAGAGAGAGAGAGAGAGAGAGAGAGAGAGAGAGATATTAGATTTAAGAATTTGGATCATGTGGCCCAGTACTGGGGTCTCGGAGGACCTTCAGCGCTTACATGAAACTAAGAGAGAGAGAGAGAGAGAGAGAGAGAGATATTAGATTAAGAATTTGGATCATGTGGCCCAGTACTGGGGTCTCGGAGGACCTTCAGCGCTTACATGAAATTAAGGGAGAGAGAGAGAGAGAGAGAGAGAGAGAGAGAGAGAGAGAGAGAGAGAGAGAGAGACATATTAGATTTAAGAATTTGGATCATGTGGCCCAGTACTGGGGTCTCGGAGGACCTTCAGCGCTTACATGAAACTAAGAGAGAGAGAGAGAGAGAGAGAGAGAGAGAGAGATATTAGATTTAAGAATTTGGATCATGTGGCCCAGTACTGGGGTCTCGGAGGACCTTCAGCGCTTACATGAAATTAAGGGAGAGAGAGAGGGAGAGAGAGAGAGAGAGAGAGAGAGAGAGAGAGAGTCATATTAGATTTAAGAATTTGGATCATGTGGCCCAGTACTGGGGTCTCGGAGACCTTCAGCGCTTACATGAAACTAAGAGAGAGAGAGAGAGAGAGAGAGAGAGATATTAGATTAAGAATTTGGATCATGTGGCCCAGTACTGGGGTCTCGGAGGACCTTCAGCGCTTACATGAAATTAAGGAGAGAGAGAGAGAGAGAGAGAGAGAAGAGAGAGAGAGAGAGAGAGAGAGAGAGAGAGAGAGAGACATATTAGATTTAGAATTTGGATCATGTGGCCCAGTACTGGGGTCTCGGAGGACCTTCAGCGCTTACATGAAACTAAGAGAGAGAGAGAGAGAGAGAGAGAGAGAGAGAGAGAGAGAGAGAGAGATATTAGATTTAAGAATTTGGATCATGTGGCCCAGTACTGGGGTCTC
>NC_090766.1:46908433-46913916 GCF_036898095.1 Palaemon carinicauda | reverse complement strand
GCGGGAGGCCATGAATATTCATCAACATATTCCATTTACATTTAAATAATCCGACTCAAATCCCCTCTCAAATGCCCCTCTCGCATATCCTTTGAGACTAGCACATGTGTCCGAACGCGAGGCAAACACACACACACAAACACACACACACACACGCACACATTTTTTCCTTGAAGTGGGTGACACAAGGAGAGCACGGGTTTTTAGAGGCGGGGTTGCTAGCCCCCAAACCCTTTTTCTTAACCAAAACAGTTATGGAACCTTGACAATTGAATGCGTTTTATGCGTTAGCAGCTGTTCGAATACTATACAACTGCGCTACGGTCAAGTGGTACCAATCTCATTTATCAAATTGATATTTCATATAACAATCCCGGATGAAGGGGAAAAGACTTCGACACATTTCAGAAGAACTTCGTTGCAACACGTTTGACGCAAACCGCGAATTATGTATCTGGGGGTTAGGCGACTATGGTTGAATAGCATTTTTATGATAACGGCATATCTAATCATATGGTGAAATTTAATTATCATTATGGAAACGGATAAAATTTTACTAAAGTTTAATCTATTCATAGTTCCAACGGAAATTAAGAACTACTCATTCAAAACGTTGCCTTGTCCTCAGTATTATCAATATTATCATTATTACAAGCCAAGTGCAACCCTACTTGGAAAAGCAGAATACAAGACCAAAGTCCCAAATTATTATTATTATTATTATTATTATTATTATTATTACTAGCCAAGCTACAACCCTAGTTGGAAAAGCAAAATGCTATAATTTTATGCCAAAGGGCTCCAATACGGAAAAATAGCCCAGTGAGGAAAGGGAAATAAAAAATAAATAAATGATGAGAATAAATTAATAGAGCGCAGGCTATTATTGGATGGACACGTTGAATTTATGATTAACTACAGTAAAATAGCCAAAATGAAACAGATTAACACAAATTAATAAAAAGCATTAGTATAAAACTTACGATAAACTTTCCTTAGTACAAATGAATTTTTCTAACAAATACATTGAATAATCAAAACACACAAAAACCATTCTATAGTAATTACTTAAAGAGTAAATAAATGTAGACTATCTTCAATACCCACAATCATATATATATTCCCTTCCTAGAAAATGAATGTAACCTATTTTCCTCTCCGATTACCCTCGGCGTTACTCCAATATGTATCACGTAATCAATCAATATAATCCTTTCCATGATCAACTGACACAGTTACCTGGGTACGACTGAATAATCGATGATGAATTTTGCAGTAAATAGCGAATCTAAATTCAAGTGAACGTTAATTATTTAATGTTTATTCATTTATTTATTCTATTTTTAGAAAGAAATCCTTAATGATAAAATGCTCAATCAACAACAATTCTTATGTGTGTGAGAGAGAGAGGAGAGAGAGAGAGAGAGAGAGATGAGAGAGAGAGAGAGGAGAGAGAGAGAGAGAGAGAGAGAGAAAATAATTATACCTTGAATGCGTACTCATTGTGCGGCCGTATGAGTGGTTTTGCCAAAAGAAAAAAAAATGAAAAAAGAAAAAAAAATGAAAAAAGAAAAAAAAAAGGTTGAGGAAGAACTCTGGAAGGATGGTTTCCAGCATCCTTTTGTTCTCGCCGGACCTTGTTTCTCGACAGATGAAAGACCCCTGCACAGAGAGAGAGAGAGAGAGAGAGAGAGAGAGAGAGAGAGAGAGAGAGAGAGAGAGAGAGGAGAGAGAGAGAGAATCCATCATAATTGAAAACGATATTTAGTAGGCAGCAATGTGGGTAAGTGTGTGTTTTAGAATTAAATGTATGACCTTTATTCACATTCAAATAAATATTTGTTTCTCAATTTACTTGCTTAATTAATTGTAAATGTATTCTATTTCATCATGAAATCATCGGATGGGATTAGATTTATGAATTGGAGGGGGGGGGGATCAATTACCCAATGCAGGGGACTGGGAAAGCCATTTGGAGCTCATGTACTACGGTGGTGGGGGGTACCCTGTAATTAAACTATGAAGCAGAACTTGCGAGCATGGACAGAAAAGTGATAAAAGTCAAGCAGGAACGGATGTAAAATCCGAAGGCTATGTTATTGCAAACTAGATATAGCAATGACCTTTAAGTAATGCACACAGTGCTCCATTTGATGTGCACTGACGGAACGACTTATTACGTGTAAGAGACAACTATAATTTGGATATTTTACTACGAAATAATCTGAATCTTTTTATTACATTAAAAATACAATTGGACAACTGTTCATTTCATTAGCTTTCTTTCCTTCCTAATATTTGTTTCTGTAAATAGAATTTAATATTTCGAAGGCTTTTCTCCTATTATTATTCTTCCCCGTGCATTTGTATATATAGTTATTATCCCACTAACCTGCATATTTAAAGCTGATTTTCCATGACCGTATTTCAAGTTACTGTTTCCACTGGCCTTTGACATTTAAAGTTTCTTTTTTTTTTTTTTTTTTAAACTGGACTTGCCGATGAGTTATTTTCGTCCTTGGATGGCCCATTTAAAAAAAAATTTCCCCAGGCCTTCACATTATTATTATAATTATTATTATTATAATTATTATTACTATCAAAATTATGACTATTATCAACATTATCATTATTAATACTAGCTACGCTACAACCCTCGTTGGAAAACCAGGATGCTATAAGCCAAGGCCTCCAACAGAGATAAATAGCCCAGTGAGAAAATGAAATAAAGGAATAAACACTACAAGAGAAGTAATGAACAATTAAGATAAAATATTTCAAGAACAGTAACAACATTAAAATATTTTTTTTCATATATAAACTATAAAAGCTTGAAAAAACTATGAGGGAGAGAAATAAAATCGAATATTGTGCCGGGAGGTGTACCCTCAAGCTAGAGACTTCTACCCTAAGATAGTGAAAGACCATGGTACATAGGCTATAGTACTACCAAAGATTAGAGAACCTTGGTTTAATTTGGAGTGTTCTTCCTAGAAGAGCTGCTTACCATAGCAAGAGAATCTCCTACCTTTGCCAAAGAGGAAAGTAGGCACTGAACAATTACAGTTGCAGTGGTTAACCATTTGAGCGAAGAAGAATTGTTTGGTAATATCAGTGTTGTCAGGTGTATGAGGACAGAGAGAATGTTGAAATAATAGGCCAGACTATTCAGAGAATGTGCAGGCAGAGTAAAACTAAGCCGTAACCAGAGAGATGGATTCAACGTAGTACTGGCTGGCAAGTCAAACTACGCAGTAAGTTTCTAGCGGTAGTATCTCAACGGGTGGCTGGTGATTGTGATTGTCCCAACGACTTATGCATTAAGCAATTTTTCAATAGGACCTACCATTCACTCACCTCTATACCATCTATCACTTTTAAAGTGTTATTTTCCATGGCCCCGTCTCATTAAGTGTCATTTTCTCAATAACCTTGACCTTTAAACTTGCATTCCACCGGACAATGAGAATTAAAGTTTTTTTTCCATTAACTTTAAAATATAAAGAGTTGGGTGTCCCTTTCAAAATCTAATTAGGTTTATGTTACAAAAATATACTGTAGTTATCTCTGTATAAAATAGAGTTGAACCTACGTTCATAAGAAGGGACCAAGACACGGAAAAAAACACGGGCTATTGTTACCAGTTGAATACACAAGTGTACCCATGTTTGAGAGAGAGAGAGAGAGAGAGAGAGAGAGAGAGAGAGAGAGAGAGAGAGAGAGGAGTTTAAAACCAAAGACTCCCTAAGGCGAGGCGTAAATAAACAGGCGAGACCCGGACTACATCTGCATTTAAGAAACCATTTTTGCTTCATAAACAAATACATACACAACACAAACACACACACACACATACATATACTATATATATATATATATATATATATATATATATATATATATATATATATATATATATATATATATACACAGGATATTCTAACAAGAAAAGGAAATGGACATTTGCTCTGTCGTACCAATGCTGCTCTTTTTCGGTCTCTTAGTGTTATCCCAATCTTAATTCTTTCCATAGCTCTTTGAGTTGTAAGTAGCTTAAGTTCTATGGCTTTAGTAAGGCTCTAAGATTTTGAAGCATAAGTTATACTGGTAGGGCCAACTGATTAATTCCTTTTTCTTTTTAGAGAAAATGGCATTTTACTTTTTTGTATACCAAAAGGTCTCCATCGCATGTTCACCCTTCTTTTAACTTCGGTCTCATATCCTTGGGATACACTTACTGTCTGTCCTAAGTATTAATATTCATTAAAAATCTCTAAAGCTTCGTCCATAACCCATATTTGTTGTCTGCATTTTATTGAACATAACCTCATATTCATTTTCAGTTCTACATTTCTGTTTTCCCTATTCCAATCTTCTACCATATTTTACAAGTCCTCTCATGATTCATTAAACAAAACTATGTCATCTGCAAATCTCAAGTTACTGAGGTATTCCCCATTAATATTAATTTCTACATTTTCACCATATAATTTCTCAAAACTACTTCTAGGCATGCTGTGAATAATTTAAGAGATAGATTGCTCTGTCTAACTCCTTTCTAATTAGAATTTTCTCACAATCTTTATGTCGTTTTAGGATTGATGTACTTCCGATTAGATATCTTTAAGTGTTCTAACATAAGACTTATCTATCCTTTGCCTTTTTAAGGCTTTTATTACTGCTGAGGTTTTGACAAAATCAAATGTTTTTTCAGTCTTTAAATGCCATAAATAGTGGTTTGTCAAACTCTGTTAATTTTTCCCATAGTTGGTTAATTATTTAGATAGGGTCAATTGTTGAATACCCACTTTTAAAGCCTGACTGCTCTCTTGGTTGAGTTAAGTCTAGCTGTCTTTCCTTTCAGCCTAATGTGATCTTTGTATATATTCAATATATGACTGAAAGTCAACTTGTGCGGTAATTTTTCCGATCTTTTGTGTCTCCCTTTTTGTGAACTAGTACTAATGATAGTTTTTCCTGGCTGTAGGTATAGAACATTCTTGCAGACATTTGGTGTAAAGTCCAACATGTTTTACTACAATGAAATCTCCATCTATTATCAAATCAATAGTTAGACCATCATCTTCTGCCTCTTTGCCTCTTTCCATAAATTCTAATGCTTTCTTTACTTCTACTTTTATGTTTGGTACTGGCTCGAGCGTTTCATTATTTTATCGGCAACATTATTTCTTAAATCACTATTGTAAAGCGCTGTATAGAAATCCTCTGCCATTTTGATCAATTTTATATTTTCATTTTCATCCTTTAAAACAAATACCTGTTGGCACCCCATTCTAAGTCTTCTTTTCATCAATTTGATGTTTCTTCCTATTTTTAGTGTTTCCTCAATTTTAGACTAATTGTGTTACAATAGTCTTTACTTTGCTTATCTTTTTAATAGTATATATACATACACATATATAAATATATATATATATATATATATATATATATATATACACATATACTGTATATACATACAT
>NC_090766.1:46895933-46898433 GCF_036898095.1 Palaemon carinicauda | reverse complement strand
AATTCCAAACTGATACAGATAGAATAAAAAGAAAATATTTTTGAAATGGATAGAAAATAATTATATGCAAAATAATGTGGATTGGGTACTCATTGAAAGTAGAAGGGTTAATTTTTTTTTCTCCCCAAAAAGCAACCGTGACTGGAAATTGAGTCCTTGAGGGCCAATGACAAAAGTGGTGACAATGATGCTCGTAAAAGGTAGCTATAATAAGCAAAATAAATTATCTTTTATTTCCACTTTCCTGTGTTGATAAATTGATCTAATTATAATGTTTCATCTATTTTCCTTATAATAAGTGTAAACAAGTTTGTACATTCTTTTATCATCCAAATTTCAAGAGGTTAATGGGTCAAGTTTGTCTCAACCAGGCACAAAAAAAAAAAAAAAACCATTGTGATATTTTCTTTAATATGTGGCTGATTTTCTCTACTGACCAAAAGAGAATAAGAAATGCACAAACGTAAGCTATCCTAAATTTTCCAACCTACAGTAAACCTGCAAGACTTTGTAGTCGATAAAAACAATACAATTATCATACCATCATGTCTCGAAAGCCTTTGAGCTATAGCTAAGCGAAATCATCGCCGACTTCCAACTTCAGAATCACTGAAATATTGGTTTTACTATAGTCAATTCTTTTTAGTGTGGAAGATTTGCATAGACTCGCAGGGGTGCCCCTTTAGCTCGGAAAAGTTTCCTAATAGCTGATTGGTCGGACAAAAATACTTCCGACCAATCAGCTGTTAGGAAACTTTTCCAAGCTAAAAGGGCACCTCTGCGAGTCTGTGCAAATCTGCCTCGCTAAAATAAATTGACTATTGTGAACGTGACTTTGCAGTCCATGTGAGGTGGGGTGGGGTGGGGGTGGGGGGTGATGTGTATTTTGGTTTAATAACCGATTTATGCTCAACCCTCATCCTTATTTGAGAGCTGTTATTATTATACGATCAATCTCTTAACAGTGCGATAGCGCAATAACCAATTCCTTACATCTGCCACTCATGGACAACCTTTCAACTGGATAAAGAGGTGGAGAGGGGTAGTGGGCTGGATTGAGACCCTGCTACCAACTGCGTTTGCAAGCTTTCACAAGCTAAACTTTTGACTGCTGACTCCAATTCTAGAAGTCTTGTAACTCCAATAATCTTATCCATTCCTTCATATCACTCAAGATCCCAATTTTGTTCTCAAGAGTGCAATCATCCCTCATTTCGTAGGGGAAGTTCTTGCGATCAAATACTCAAGTTCAAACGAGGTAAGTCAGGTAGAAACTTTAACTTTAGTAAAACAACTTACTTTGAAGTTTGGAGAATCGAAATCCATTGGGATTCGAAAGCTGTGTTCACCTAAACTTCGAATGATCGAGGTAGAAACTATAGAAGTACAGTAGCAGCAAAACATAATAATAATAATAATAGTAATAATAATAATAATAATAATAATAATAATAATAATAATAAAAATAGTAATAATAATAATAATAATAATAATAATAATAAAAATAGTAATAATAATTATTAAGACGAATGGTTTATAACAGATTGGAACGAAAAGCTCATAACTGTGGAAGTACCTGCCGAGTATACCGAGCCATAGGCCTCAAAGAAAGTCACTGAACTTGTGGAAACAAACAACTGCATTCGCAGTATCCAAGAAACACTCGGATGTAACAAGAAATGATGGTTTGCAATGGTCAACTAAGGAAGAACTTCAGAAAAAGACTGTAAGGCATGTGGTTGGCAATACAAGACAAGGCAATAATCACACAGGTAATAAATTAGAGGCAGCCAAATATCAATGTCACAAAGTCTGAAAAATGTAAATAGAAATAAAATCACCAGCATTACTTCCAAATTAATACGACAAAAGGCATGGTACAGACCCTAAGGCTTGCTCTGAACGATCTGCGAAGATTACTGTCTACAATGTAGACAAATGGTTGGCATACACCAGAAAAAAAAATGCTGGAACACGAAAACTCAACTTACTCTGGGATTATGATTTAAGAACTGACCGTGTAATACAGCTTCGTAGACTGGACCTAATTATGGCAAATAAAAAGAGAACTAGAAAGTATCCCTCACAGATATAAGACAAAAACAGAGAAAAAGTATTTAAGAACGATCTAAAGGTGGAAATGATAAGACTGTAGCAAGCTGAAGTGGAATACAGCAGTAACTATCATCCTAGGAACACTAGACGCCATCCAAGACGATCTAAAGAGGAAGTTAGGAACCTGAAGAAGATTGGATATTGTGGCCCAACCAATAATATTTGATTTTCAGACAAGCTTGAACCTACCCTTAGTTTTTAGGTTTTTAAGACAAACTGGAACATACACTTAGTTTTAAGACAAGCTTGAACCTACACTTGGTTTAAAAGCAGACTTGAACCAATACTTGGTTTAAAGCCAAACTTGAACCAACACTTGGTTTTAAAACCAAATTGAACCTACACTTAGTTTCAAGACAAACCTTAAACCAACACTTGGTTTTAA
>NC_090766.1:46882337-46884837 GCF_036898095.1 Palaemon carinicauda | reverse complement strand
CCGATAGAAAGGGCGTTAATATTGGAAAATATCAATAGAAAGACTATGAATACGGGAATATTTATAGAACGGCCATTAATATGGGAAAATAACAATAGAAAGGTTATATGTAGTTGGAAAATACCAAAAGGAAGGCTTTAAAAGATATTAACGAAAGGAAGGTTAGAAAGAAAAATAACATATATTCTTTAATGGAGGGAAATTATTCAATAAGAAGGAGCTCATTCAATTAATATTTAGCAACGGGAAGACAATAAAAGATGAAAAATATCAATAACACAGCTATAAATAAAGGAAAGACCATCAATGACGGAAAATATCATCAGAAATGCCATACATGATGGAAATTATCTGAAAAAATCCAATTGGAAAGAAATTATAAAATGGAAATTCATAAAAGAGGGAGCCCAGCAACAGCAGCAGGACCTCAAGCGAGGCAAAATATCAACTGAAAGCCTTTAAAGAATTAGAAATGTCAACAGGAAGGCTATAACTGAGCGATAATATCAATTAGCAATGCTATAAAAAGTTATAATATTAATGAGAAGGCCAGGATACATCAAGGAGATAAATTAGTAAAAATACCAAGAACAGACAAAAATTAGTGGGAATATAAAGAAAAAGCCATATATGAGCACAAATACCAACAAGGTCATATCATCTCAAGACGAAGGCCATAAATGAGGGCAAAAATTATCAAGAGCATAAATGAGATCAAATAACATATTGGCCATAAATGAGAGCAAATGTCAACGGGAATGTCGTATATTAAACCAATTTTATAGAGGATGAGATTACGGGCTGCCTAAGGCAAGAGCCCGTGTCTTACACAAAGGCAATCTGACAGACAGACAGAGGAGGAGAATAAACGAGAGGAAGGACAAAAATGTACACAAACATCAACAGAAGATCAAAATTCTAGATCATGGAATTAGAAAACCTCGTTTATTTAATATCATTTCTACTACTCCTTTACCCTTTCCTAAAATATCCCTTTAGGTCCAACTTTAGCATGTAGTTCACTGAATGGGAAGCATGAAGGATATAAAGAATACTCACAACATACGTGTGGGACCCTATTTTCTTTATGGAAAGCCTGACGTTGAAAGAACTAAAACAAACAAGAATATAACGAACAAATCCAACAAATACTTTCTGGCTTCTGCTACCAAAAAATACGGCGAAAAAAACTGTCTTTTATCAAGAAAAGTCTACAGAGACAAATTGAAGTGAACATTCAACCCATACAGTTTGATTGACAGCGCAAACGCACAAAAATCCATATCCAGCAGCGAATTTCATTCGAAAAAGGATCGAGACAAACGTGAAAGTCCCAGGAATGATCGAAATACAAGAAGCCAACATATCAAATAAGTATACACTTAATGCATAAAATACAGCACGTTCCCGTCCGGATTGAACTTATTCTATTACAGTCATGCTGAGAGGCTATGACTGTTTACTGACACAACATCCGTTAGGAATTGTGACAACAACACTTGTGATCCACAACAATTGGTTCACGTGAAATCAGATACATAATTCACTGCTTAGGTCAACATAGCCGTAATCGCTTGAGGAATGAGCATAAATCGTTGCTTCCTTGTCACGGTATCGGATAATATATATATATATATATATATATAGAGAGAGAGAGAGAGAGAGAGAGAGAGAGAGAGAGAGAGAGTATAAAAACTGCAACACTTATCTTCAAAGTTGATAGAAAACAAAATTAATAGGCAATTTGAGAGAAGGATAAATAAAAACGACCAAGGAAGAACCATTAACAAAACTCAAATAATATTGCAGAAAAGAACAAAATCCTCTCTTAAATAAACAGCGGAAATATTACTAGTTCGGAAACAGAAGGGGAAGGTTGTAAAAAATAAAAGTAAATTATATTATCAAATTTGCCATCCTTATACAGTGTAGAATTTTCAATGTATGAAACCTTACTAGTACGACGCAAATAACTGAATGAAAGAAGCTCTTCATAACTTTAGGTGTTTATTCGTCAAATCATCCAAGATACCCATCCTGTCTTTCGAGGTTATAACCAATTCATTTATGGTATTTTTCTTTTATTTCGCCAGCCCTGAAGCAGTTGATGAAATTAAGAGACTTCTTCCATAAGCCTTTACCTCAAATAAATGATATGAACTAAAGTATTGTTACTAACAATGATGATAACACAATCTCTAACTGAATAAAGTGATGAACATGAAAACTTATTTCAAGAAAATTAACTAGAAATTCAAAGATTAATTACAATCTTTTCTTTTCGACGTGCGGTTTGACACAATCATTACTCTGGTCGTCTTTAAACATCTGGCCATCTATGAAGGCAAGAGTTAGGTGGGATTATTCTTCCCTCAAAGGGTATAACTCCTGTATTGGAATTGTTCAGTGGCTGCTTTCCACTTGGTGATGGTACCAGGGATTCTTTAGCTATGGTAACTAGCTCTTCTAGGAAAAGGGCACTCCAAAATCAAACCACTGT